>NC_084624.1:19875441-19935441 GCF_033978795.1 Nerophis ophidion | reverse complement strand
TCGTCAAGGGAAAATTGGTCTGATGATAACAAGGAGGCAAATTTTTTTGTCAACAAAATGAACACAGATGTACATAAAGTTGTGATCAAAATTATTCAACCCCCACACAATTTTGGTGTTTTAGCAAGTTGGACATTTATTGCGTATTTTGCTCATAGTCATATCAAATAAAGATGAGTCAAATAGACAACTTAAATTGTAACACTGTATTTTACAAAATACCAAAAAAGGACATTTTTCTTAATATCTCATTACATGCATCTTTAGTACTTAGTAGAACACCCTTTGGCAGTAATTACATCCTTCAAACGTGATACATAACCGGACACAAGCTTCTTGCAACCATCTACAGGTATTTTAGCCCATTCCTCTTGGGCAAAGGCCTCCAGTTCATTCATATTCTTGGGCTTGCGTGCTGCAACTGCTTTCTTCAAGTCCCACCACAGGTTTTCTATAGGATTTAGGTCTGGCGACTGTGAAGGCCATTCCAGAGTCTTCAAGCCCTTCTTCTGCAACCACTCTGATGTTGATTTGGAGGTATGCTTGGGATCGTTGTCCTGTTGGAAGGTCCAATGTCTCCCAAGCCTCAGCTTCGTCACTGACTTCATGACATTTGCAGCTAATATATCCTGGTAGGAAATAGAATTCATAATGCCTTGAACGCGCTGGAGATTCCTGGTACCTGAGGCAGAGAAACAGCCCTAGAGCATTATTGATCCCCCACCATGCTTAACAGTAGGTAAGGTGTTCTTCTCTTTGTAAGCTTCATTGTTTTCCCTCCAGACATAACGTTGATTCATAGGCCCAAAGAGTTTCAGTTTTGTCTCATCACTGCATAGAACAGTTTCCCAAAACCTTTGGGGTTTGTCCAGATGATTTTTGGCATACAGGAGTCCATTTTTCTTGTGACTGGTAGTCAGAAGTGGGGTGCACCTGGGAGTTCTGGCATGAAGGCCTTCATCTCGTAGTGCGCGCCTTATTGTCTGGGACGAAACCTGCATTCCCCCCTCTGCAATGTCCTGTTGTAGTTTCTCAGCTGTTACCCGGGGGTTTTTCACAACTGTACGCTTCAAATACCGGACAGCAGTTGCACACAGCATCCTCTTTCTACCACGCCCAGGTAGTGTTTCCACTGTGCCTTTAGCTTTAAACTTGCGAATTATGCCCCCAACTGTGTCTCTTGGAATGTGTAATGTCTTTGCTATTTTCTTACATCCATATCCTTTCTTATGAAGAGAAATTACCTCCTCTCTTGACTTCTTTGACCACTCCCTGGACATCACCATGTTGCAAATATACCATTGACCTTCTACAAGAAGCTGAGCGTCACAGTCTTTTTCAATTAGTTTATTGGTGCTTGTTATGGTTCTAATCACATCTACAGGTGTTTTCGATACCTGATTGAAAAGACTTTATTCAAATTCTGTTCTTAGGAGTTATGATCTTCAAGGGGTTGAATAATTTTGTCAATGAGATATTAAGAGAAATGACACTGTTTGGTATGTTACAAAATATAATGTTGTAATTCAAGTAGCATTTGTCTATTTAATGCATCTTTATTTGATATGACTATAAACAAAATACGGAATAAATGTCCAACTTGCTAAAACACCAAAATTGTGCGGGGGTTAAATAATTTTGATCACAACTGTAAGTACTCACAGCCATTGCATTAGGACTGCAACAACTAATCGATTAAATTGATTAGAATCGATTATAAAAATAGTTGGCAATTAATTTAGTCATCGATTCGTTGGATCTATGCTACGCGCATGCGCTGCGGCTACGTTTCATGAGATGGCAGTAAGCCCGCCAATGATGTGTCATGTGCAGATCACTTGACCACGCAGTCTCCTTTGCCTGGAAACATTCGAAAAATGGCAGAGGAAAGCAGTAGCAATAGTTCAGCGGAGAAACATCTTGAGGTTAATGTTTCAATGGAGAAAAGTGCACGACCTATGTCTTCAAAAGTGTCTGAACACTTTACTTTAAAGACTTCAAAGAAGACAGTTCCCTGCAAAATGGGCAACGTGGACCTTGCGTGGCACGAAGGACATCATTGCTTCGGGAGCGCCTGAAGAGGAAATATGTGGGAGCCATGGATGAAGGGAACTACCGGTATGTAACTTTAAGTTCAGAGTCCAAGTAAATTGATCCCCTGTGTTAGTCTTTGTGTGTCTTTAATCTTTTGTTAACGAGGAGATTTTTTTTTTTAAGGAAGCGCACCAGCAACTGTTGTGGATTAACTTTCAGAGTGTTAGGAACTTTTTGGATAGAGCGACGACTTAATTTTCTGTGTTATGAGTGGCATTAGGCATTCATGAGTTCAGCTTTTTTCTGAGTAACGTTAACGTTATGCTTTTGTATCAACGCGGGGATGATATGTGTCTCCGGCACATTTGACTCCGTTTTGAGAGAGAAAACGCATGGTTACCAATTTGGAAATAAACGCAACGGACAGAAATATCTCCGGTTGGTTTCATAATGGATCAATGTAGCCAAGCCCAATAAAGCCATATGAATCTATTTAAATTTGAGTGACGCTTTGGTATAACTAAACGTTATGAAGGTGGTGAAATATTTCATGCTATTATTCACAGGCAGCCGTGAGTGAATCCTTTATTATTCACAAAAGACAGGTGTACTATATCTGATCCAGTTCTGATCTGATGAGATACAATTGTGTGTTATTATTGGTGTATTCTGTAACTCCAATGTCCATTTATTTAATATAGCTGTTTTTTTAATGTGGTGGCATATTTGTCTTTTACGTCAGAAATGATTAATAAAATCAACTGGGTATGTATTGAGTTACATGTAAATGATGCTACTATGTACGTTCATTATATGGTTTCTCTCATTTCAGAAAGAAACAAGCCAGCATTAGAGACTTGGTACAAAGGAAGGTGTGCACACCACAGCAAGCAGCTACATTGATTGATGCTATCCTGAATATGTTGCTAACTGAAATGAGGCTACAATCAATGGTGGAGGATTAAGTTTTCGACAAATGATTCACGTCCTCAACCCTGGTTACACTCTTTCCTCGAGGACCCATTTTATCAAACTCATGGAGAGGAAGTACGAGCAGACATTCCATGCTGTGTAGACTGATACATTAGCCACCCGGAGCAAAATTGCTCTCACTACTGATGTGTGGACAGGTGTAGCCACGGAAGGCTACCTTGGCAATACATGCCATTATATTGGAGACGAATGGAACATGAAGTCAATCTGCCTTAAGACCATGCCACTAGAGGAAATACATTCAGCATCCAACATTGCAGAATGGTTGGAATAGGTAATAGCCAGGTTTGAAATTCCCCTGAGCAAAATTATTGCTATTGTGCATGAAATTGGTGCACATTGATGAGGTGGCGACTTGTCCAGGGTGTACCCCGCCTTCCGCCTGATTGTAGCTGAGATAGGCGCCAGCGCCCCCCGCTATCCCAAAAGGGAATAAGCGGTAGAAAATGGATGGATATAAAAAAAACATTTTTGTAACACTTGCCTTGTTTTATTTGGCAAGTCAAAAGGACATGGTGCCAGCGTGCTGTTTTTTTAAATAAAGTATTAGAAAGGATAGAAATGTAGTTTGTCTCTTTTACCTGATTATTAATCGAATAATCGAAGTAATAATCGACAGATTAATCGATTAGCAGATAAATCGTTAGTTGCAGCCCTACATTGCACAATACTTTGTTGATGCACCTTTGGCAGCCTCAATTATTTTTTGAATATGCTGTTACAAACTTAGCACACCTATTTTTGCCACACTTTCCCCCATTCCTCTTTGCAGCACTGCTCAAGCTCCATCAAGTTGGATGGGAAGTGTTGGTTGTCATCCAGGATGTCTCTGTACATTGCTGCATTCATCTTTCCCTCTATCCTGACGATTCACCCAGTTTCAGCAGGTAAAAAACTATCCCCACACCATGATGCTGCCACCACCATGCTTCACTGTAGGGATGGTATTGGCCTGGTGATGAGCGGTGCCTGGTTTACTCCCAACATGACGCCTGGCATTCAATCTTTGTCTTATCAAACCCAAGGATTTTGTTTCTTGGGGTCTGAAGTCTTTCAGGTGCATTTTGGCAAACTTTTTCCTACAAAATAGCTTCCGTCTGGCCACTCTACCATGCAGGCCTGATTGGTGGATTGCTGCAGAGATGGTTGTCCTTCTGAAAAGTTCTCCTCTCTCTACAGAGGATTGCTGTAGATCTGACAGAGTGACCATCAGGTTCTTAGTCACCTCCCTGACTACACTAAGATGAATGCAGCAATGTACAGAGACATCCTGGATGACAACCAACACTTCACATCCAACCCAATGAAACTTGAGAGGTGCTGCAGAGAGGAATGGTTGCAACTGTCCAAAGATAGGTGTGCCAAATTTGTGGCAGCGTATTCAAACATACTTGAGGCTGTAATTGCTGCCTAAGTATTGAGCAAACGCTGTGAAAATATCTGAACATATGATGTTTTAGTTTGTTTATACTTAATAAATTAGGGACAAGCGATAAAAAATATGGATGGATGGATGGATGGATGGATGGAAATTTGCAAATTGAAAAAATTATTTTGGGGTATTGTTTGTAGAATTTTGAGGACTAAAAATGTGTATTCCATTGTAGAATAAGGCTGTAACATAACATGTGGAAAAGTGAAGTGGTTTGAATACTTTCCTGATGCACCGTACATCACAATCTGAAGACCACCAGTAGTTGCAAAAATTATATAATCAAATAATTTTTTTATTGACGAAATTACATTCAAAACTTAATAGGAAATATTCTTACTCAGCTGTGATAGGCTCTAGCGGTGTACCCTAGATAAGGACAAGCTATAGAAAAAGGAGGAATGGATATTTTTGTATTTTATTTGAATGTTTTTATTGTTACCAAATTCATTTTCTCACAAATTAATTTGGTGAGGGCGGTCGCACTCTCCGTTCCCTTCTTCCCTGCTTGCTCTCCCTTGTCTGAACTTTTTTAAAAGCCTCTTTCTTTCCGCTGTCCTCTAATCGAAATTTCAATATGAATATGATCAGCTGGACTCTTGACGCAATTGACACAGTCTTTTCGACAAGAAAAAGAGGTTCGGGGGAGGGACTCCTGCAACACATGGAGGATCATGTGCCTCTCAGCCCTTTCCATCGAGGACGTCGAAGACATCTACCTATTTGGAGCTGTGATCGCGGGCCACTTGCTGATTGGGCTGGGCATTGCTCTGGTGTATCGACACATTCGGAAGACGATGGCAGCCACTCAAGGGGCCCAACGGATGTTCAACGCAATGGAAGGATTGGGTCGAGCTGTGGGAACACAAACTAGAGCAATGTCTAAATTGAATAGCAAAATGGATCTCATCTTGGAAAAGTTTGCAGAAAAGGAATAATTAATTGGAATCTAAGAAAATCCAGCATGGACAACAGAGGAGATAAGTCAATATTTTGTCTTCTCGAAGAAAAACTACTTTTTATCTACGATTTGGACTCTCTGAATGGCCTTGACAAGGGAACAGGCTGTTCTGAAGAAAATCTCCCGAAGACTCCTCAAAGATGGACGCTTTTGACCTTCCTTTTTTGTCAACAACATCTGTAGCCGAATTTTATCGGCCTCAGTCTTACAAAAACATTCATCATCTCTCCCAAGTCAATTGGGCATACACGCAGGCATAATCCCCACCCTTGAAATCAACGCCTTCACCACCGCTTCATTTCTCTGGGGCTGTGGATGGCTGAGCGGAGCTATAGAGCGACAGCGGGCCTCCTCTAACCCACCCCTCCCTCTTTTGCAAGTTGGTGTGATATATGTATGTTTAATGTGGGCCATGCTATGTGAGGTTTTTTCCTTGGACTCATTCTAGACGCCTCCTGAGGGTCTAGCCTGAGACTGATATTTTTTTACTCCCCCCACCCCCCTCTCCTAATGTCACCCTTTTCTCATCTTTTTAAGGAGCGCTGTAAGTGGCTGATCCGTCGGCGGTCTCGTCTTGTCCACCCCCCTGTAAAGTATGTCTGCTCTTAGCTGGACTGTGCTGAAAATGTAATTTCAGTTCTGATGTGTCTTGTACATGTTGGAATGGAAAAATAAAGGATTTCTTCTTTCTCCTTCTTCTTCTAATAAACTAGGGAAAAGCGGTAAAAAAAATGGATGGATGGATGGAAATTGAAAAAATAGTTTCAAATTTTGGGGTATTGTTTGTAGAATTTTGAGGAATAAAAATTTGTATTCCATTGTAGAATAAGGCTGTAACATAACATGTGGAAAAGTGAAGTGGTGTGAATACTTTCCTGATGCACCGTACATCACAATCTGAGGATCTGAGGACCCCCAGTAGTTGCAACAATTATATAATCAAATAATAATTTGTTTATTGACGACATTACATACAAAACGTAAAAGGAAATATTCTTAGTCAGCTGGGATAGGCTCTAGCGGTGTACCCTAGATAAGGATGTTGTAAGAATTTCACCAATCTCACGCACTTTGCAAATTATACGTCATTTCCATTGTGCGCAAGCAATTTGCATATCGCAAGATGAGATTTAAGACGAGATTTTGTGGATGGTTTAGTCAGTAACCCAACATTATTATATTTTATAAATAGTAAACCAAGTTGTGGTAGTAGTTTAGTCAGTAGTTTATAGTCGTGGACGTACACTGTATAGTGGTTAGGGTTAGGGTTGGACTGATTTGAGGGCAATACTCAGTTATATTGTCCCGACTACAAATGAATAGATTTACATAAGTATTTAATAAAATATTTTGACACTAAAAACATGCATTTGCGCTCATTGATTTGCAAAATGTGCACCACGCATTATTCAAATATATAGCTGGAAACAATTTGCAAAAAGATTGCGCATTATACAAATTTGCAAAATGCAGTTGCGCATTTTGCAAATTGCTCACATTGGTATTGTGCCTACAACAACGACAAGCTATAAAAAAAGAGGAGGAACGGATATTTCTGTATTTTATTTCAATGTTTTTATTGTTACCAAATTAATTTTCTCACAAATTGGCAGGTGGAAACATTTTAATACCTCTAAGAGTGGTAATATTTCATTTTTCAGATTGAAGCCAGCCTGTTAGTCCTTTTAAGGGCTAATGCTAACTAGATTCACATGTTTAATCTTCATCTGCTTAAATCACATTTGGCATCGCTCAAGTTCAACACCCTTGACTAATAGGGGAAGAGGGCAATATATATGGCACTTACAATAACTATGACTAAAAGGTATAAAGTTACAGTTGCAACAAAATAGACCTCATTGCCTGCCGCACTTCTGGATTTTAAGCAGAAAGAAATGTGAAGTTTTGCCTAACTGTTCCAGTTCATCACACGCACAAAACATTACAAATATTTACGACCTGCTGAAAAAGCACTTTTTAGTAGAAGATAGTGTGAATAATGTTCCCAATCTTTAGTAAACACAAACTCACCTCATTTCCAAATAGTGCAGACAAACGGATCACCTCACACGACCGCCATGTTGGACGGCGTCTATCACCAAAGAGCCTACAAATTAGAGATGTGTTTGATTGCGTCTGAAACTAAAGAGCCTACAAAGTAGAGATGTATTCGACGGATTCTATCACCAAAGAGTCTACAAGGTAGAGATGTGTTGGACGAAAGTCTATCATCAAAGTAAGGCTGTATTGGACAAATTCTATCACTAAAGTCCCTTCAAAATTGGACGACTTTTACCACCGAAGGGCCATCAAAGTAGAGATGGGTTGGACTTATTACATCACCAAAGAGCCTACAAAGTCGAGATGTGTTGGACAGATTCTATCACCAAAGAGCATAAAAAGTAGAGCTGTGTTCGACAAATTATATTGATTGCTTGATTGAAACTTTTTTTACTCGATTGCACAGTACAGTACATATTCCGTACAATTGACCACTAAATGGTAACACCCGAATAAGTTTTTCGACTTGTTTAAGTCGGGGTCCACGTTAATCAATTCATGGTAATCACTATCACTTCAGTGCCTACAAAATTGGACGACTTTTACCACCAAAGGGCTATCAAAGTAGGGATGCGTTGGGCTAATTATATCACAAAAGAGCCTACAAAGTCGAGATGTGTTGGACGGATTGTATCACCAAAGAACATAGAAAGTAGAGATGTGTGGACAAATACTATCACTAAAGTGCCTAAAAAATTCGACGACTTTTTTCGCCAAAGAGCCATCAATGTGGAGATGCGTTGGACGATCTATATCACCTAAGAGCCTACAAAGTAGGGATGTTTTGGACGGATTCTATCACTAAAGTGCCTAAAAACTTGGACGACTTTTATCACAAAGTAGATATGTATTGGATGGCTTCTATTTCCAAGAGCCTACAAAATTGGACCTTTTTTTTTGTATCACCTAAAAGCCTACAAAGTAGAGATGTGTTGTTGATGTTGGCAAAGTGGGATATTTTCAAATTCAGTGCCCCTCCCGAATTTCTCCCAATTTCCACCTAGACAATAATATCGGGGGAGGGCCGTAAAAGCACTGCTTTTAGCGTTCTCTACATGTCGCCACGTCCGCTTTTCTTCCATAAAAACAGCGTGCCGGCCCACTCACATAATATATGCGGCTCATACACACACACACAAGTGTATGCAAAGCATACTTGGTCAACAGCCTTACAGGTCACACTGAGGGTGGCCGTATAAACTGTTACCAATATGCGCCACACTGTGAACCCACAGCAAAAAGGAATGACAAACACATTTCGGGAGAACATCCGTACCGTAACACAACAAACACAACCGGACAAATACCCAGAACGCCTTGCATCACTAACTCTTACGGGATGCTACAATATACACCCCCGCTACCACCAAACCCCACCCCAACTCAAACCCGCCGCCGAAAAAAGGCCTTAAATTTGTGTTTTTATTTAATTTGATATGCCATTGATATTTTTTAATTAATATTATTTGAAACTGGATTTTGCATGTCACTATAAAGTTATATACGCCTTGCTTGGTCAATATTCAATGTAAAACTTGTTTGGGTCCCTATCAAAGGATTAATTTGTTCAACCTTGGCCCGCGGCTTTGTTCAGTTTTAAATTTCGGCCCACTCTGTATTTGAGTTTGACACCACTGCTTTAAATAGACCTCCTTTTTAGGCCAGTTGATCTGCCACTTCTTTTCTTTTTCTCCTCTTTCCCCCCCTCCCTTGTGGAGGGGGTCCGGTCCGATGGCCATGGATGAAGTACTGGCTGTTCAGAGTCGGGACCCATGATGGACCGCTCGCCTGTGTATTGGTTGGGGACATCTCTACGCTGCGTATCCGACTCCGCTCGGAATGGTTTCCTGTGGACGGGACTCTCGCGGCTGTGTTGGAGCCACTATGGATTGAACTTTCACAGTATCATGTTAGACCCGCTCGACATCCATTGCTTTCGGTCCCCTGGGGGCGGGGGGGTTACCCACATATGAGGTCCTCTCCAAGGTTCTCATAGTCATCATTGTCACTGGCGTCCCACTGGGTGTGAGTTTTCCTTGCCCTTATGTGGGCCTAACGAGGATGTCATAGTCATAGTGGTTTGTACAGTCCTTTGAGACATTTGTGATTTAGGGCTATATAAACAAACATTGATTGATTGATTGATTGAAGTAGTGCAGTGGTGAATAGTGTGAATCAAAAAAGACAATGACGTGAGCATGAGTTAATGCATTCTTAGTGAGAGAAGAGTTCCAGAGTTCTTCTTAGTGTTCATCAGATTGGTCACCTGACGGAGGAAAGCGTTCTCATGATGGTTGTTTTGGAACACCTATCAGAGGGAGGAGTTTACAGTCTGTGACGAGGGTGGGAGAGTTCTGCAGTGAAGCTACCTGCCCGTTTCCTGAGCATGGACACGTAGAAGTCCTGGATGGGGGAGAAGGTCGATGATCTTGTTTACAGTCCTGATTGTTCATTCCGGTCTGTGTGGGTCCAGCTTGGTTTCTGATCTAAACCAGATGGTGATGGTGCACAGGACCGACTGAATGATGGAGGTAACCAACAAGATCAGCAGTTCCTAGACACGGTGCTGTTCAGAATGGTGAAGGGGGGACTCTCCTGAAGTCCACTTCCAGCAGGCACAAGACTTTGAGAGAATTGTGATTTAGGGCCATATAAATTAACATTGATTGATTTACTTTGATACAACATTGATTATACATGCATGTCCTTTAAAACTGACTTTGATACAACGCTGATTATACAAACCCCGTTTCCATATGAGTTGGGAAATTGTGTTAGATGTAAATATAAACAGAGTACAATGATTTGCAAATCCTTTTCAACCCATATTCAGTTGAATGCACTAAAAAGACAAGATATTTGATCTTCAAACTCATAAACTTTATTTTTATTTTTTTGCAAATAATAATTAACTTTGAATTTTATGGCTGCAACATGTGCCACAGTAGTTGGGAAAGGGCATGTTCACCACTGTGTTACATCACCTTTTCTTTCAACAACACTCAATAAACGTTTGGGAACTGAGGAAAGTAATGGTTGAAGCTTTGAAAGTGGAATTCTTTCCCATTCTTGTTTTATGTAGAGCTTCAGTCGTTCAACCGTCTGGGGTCTTCGCTGTCGTATTTTACGCTTCATAATGCGCCACACATTTTCGATGGGAGACAGGTCTGGACTGCAGGCGGGCCAGGAAAGTACCTGCACTCTTTTACTACTAAACCACGGTGTTGTGAAACGTGGCTTGGCATTGTCTTGCTGAAATAAGCAGGGGCGTCCATGATAACGTTGCTTGGATTACAACATATGTTGCTCCAAAACCTGTATGGACCATTCAGCATTAATGGTGCCTTCACAGATGTGTAAGTTACCCATGCCTTGGGCACTAATACACCCCCATACCATCACAGATGCTGGCTTTTGAACTTTGCGCCTACAACAAACCGGATGATTATTTTCCTGTTTGTTCCAGAGGACACTGCGTACACAGTTTCCAAATATAATTTGAAATGTGGTCTCGTCAGACCACAGAACACTTTTCCACTTTGTATCAGTCCGTCTTAGATGAGCTCGGGCTCAGCGAAGCCGGCGGCGCTCCTTGGTGTTGTTGATAAATGGCTTTCGCTTTGCAGAGTAGAGTTTTAACTTGCACTTACAGATGTAGCGACCAACTGTAGTTACTGACAGTGGTTTTATGAAGTGTTCCTGAGCCCCTGTGGTGATATCCTTTACACACTGATGTCGGTTTTTGATGCAGCACCGCCTGAGGGATGAAAGGTCCGTAATATCATCGCTTACGTGCAGTGATTTCTCCAGATTCTCTGAACCTTTTGATGATTTTACGGACCGTAGATGGTAAAATCCCTAAATTCCTGGCAATAGCTCGTTGAAAAATGTTGTTCTAAAACTGTTTGACAATTTGCTTACAAAGTGGTGGCCCTCGTCCCATCCTTGTTTGTGAATTACTTAGCATTTCACGGAAGCTGCTTTTATACCCAATCATGGCACCCACCTGTTCCCAATTAGCCTGCACACCAGTGGGATGTTCCAAATAAGTGTTTGATGAGAATTTCTCAACTTTATCAGTATTTATTGCCACCTTTCCCAACTTCTTTGTCACGTGTTGCTGGCATCAAATTCTTAAGATAATGATTATTTGCAAAAAAAAAGTTTATCAGTTTGAACATCAAATATGTTGTCTTTGTAGCATATTCAACTGAATATGGGTTGAAAATAATTTGCAAATCATTGTATTCCGTTTATATTGACATCTAACACAATTTTCCACCTCATATGGACACGGGGTTTGTACGTACATGTCCTTTAAAACAGACTTTGATGCAACGCTGATTATATGTACATGACCTTTAAAACCGACTTTGATACAATATTGATTATACATACAGGTCCTTTAAAACTGACTTTGATACAACACTGATTATACGTACATGTCCTTTAAAACTGACTTTGATATAACACTGATTATACTTACATGTCCTTTAAAACCGACTTTGAAACAACGCTGATTTTACATACATGTCCTTTAAAACTGACTTTGATACAACGCTGATTATACGCACATGTCCTTTAAAACTGACTTTCATAAAAGACTGATTTTACGTACATGTCCTTTAAAACTGACTTAGAAACAACACTGATTATACGTACATGTCCTTAAAATCTGACTTTGATACAACGCTGATTATACGTACATGTCCTTTAAAACCGACTTTGAAACAACGCTGATTTTACATACATGTCCTTTAAAACTGACTTTGATACAACACTGATTATACGCACATGTCCTTTAAAACTGACTTTCATACAAGACTGATTTTACGTACATGTCCTTTAAAACTGACTTAGAAACAACACTGATTATACGTACATGTCCTTAAAATCTGACTTTGATCCAACGCTGATTATACGTACATGTCCTTTAAAACTGACTTTGATACTGTGTTTATTATGCGTACATGTCTTTTAAAACTGACTTCCATACAACGCTGATTATACGTACATGTCTTTTAAAACTGACTTTGATACAACGCTGATTATACGTACATGTCCTTTAAAACCGAATTTGAAACAACGCTGTTTATATGTACATGTGTTTTAAAACTGACTTTGATACAACGATGATTATACGTACATGTCCTTTAAAACTGACTTTGAAACAACGCTGATTATACGAACATGATCTTTAAAACTGACTTTGATACAATGTTGATCATACATACATGTCCTTTAAAACCGACTTTGATACAACGCTAATAATACATACATGTCCTTAAAAACTGACTTTGACACAATGTTGATTATACATACATGTCCTTTAAAATTTACTTTGATACAACACTGATTATATGTACATGTCCTTTAAAACTAACTTTGATACGCTGATTATATGTAGATGTCCTTTAAAACTGACTTTGATACAACAATGATTATACGTACATGTCTTTTAAAACTGACTTTGAAACAACGCTGATTACACGTACATGTGCTTTAAAACCGACTTTGAAACAACGCTGTCTATACGTACATGTCCTTTAAAACTGACTTTGATACAATATTGATTATACATACATGTCCTTTAAAACTGACTTTGATACAACGCTGATTGTACGTGCATGTCCTTTAAAACTGACTTTGAAACGGTGTTGCCAAATAGTTGTGTTACATTGAGGCAACATTGATGTCGTACATTGGAGTTGTTGGTTGGGAAATGACCAAAATTCAATGTCAAATCAAAGTCACAACCTGACAATGATTCAAGGTCTTCAGAAAGCATGTTGTTTCAACGTTATGTTTGAGTGGCTGAAGTTGAACATCAGGACCTACTCCAGGAAGTTGTCAGTGTTGCTTCAATGTCTTGTGCCTGCTGGGCGGTCATCTCCACAGTTGACCTCCAGATGGTTCTGACTGCACCGGAGAAGAAGCTGTTCCACCTCCCGTCTGTGGGAGGACTTTTTGCCGTCCTGGATGAGAATGATGGCGGTGGTGTCGTCTGCCAACCTTAAGAGTTTCACAGAAGGATCCCCGAGGTGCAGTCCTTGCTGTAGATGTGGAGGGAGAAAAGCAGTGGGGAGAGAACACACCCTTGGGGGGCACCAGTGCTGATTGTCCGGGTGCTGGATCATGTGCCCCTGCCTAGTCTATCTGTCAGGAGGTTGGTGGTCCGCTGCCAGGTGGGCTGGGAGGCAGGTGAGTTTGGACACCTCGGATGATGGTGTTGGATGAGGAGCAGAATTCCACAAGCAGGATCCTAGTGTGGGACCCAAGGTGATGCAGGAAGTGGTTCAGACCCATGATGACTGCTTGTTTTCCCAATAGGCAAACTGCAGGGGGTCCAACAGGAGGCGTCAGGGTGAGGGGTCTGTTGTCTTTGAGTCCTGTGGCATCAGACCTTGGAAGTGAGGAAGATGGTGGAACCTTTGAAGCACACTCATTTCCAGTGATGGGTTGAAGATCTGCATGAAGGTGGGGGCCAGACTCTCTGACAGGAGGGGGACACACCTTCTGGTCCTGGAGCCCTTCTAATTTCTTGTTTGGGGTTTTTAACAGCTTTGTATTTACGTTTCTGGGCAATTCGAGAATCAACCATTGAGTATTTTTTGTTTCTGTAATATTTTTTCTTTTATTAAGAGCTTTGTGTGTGCTCCTGTCTTTGTAGTACAACTATTTAGGTATTTTTAGTACAACTTTTGGTATGTGTAGTACAACTTTAAGTATGTGTCGTACAACTTTAGGTATGTGTAGTACAACTTTAGGTATATGTAGTACAACTTTAAGTATGTGTAGTACAACTTTAGGTATATGTAGTACAACTTTAGGTACGTTTAGCACAACTTTAAATGAAGTACAACTTTAGGTTCGTGTCGTAAAACTTTAGGTATGTGTAGTATATCTTTAGGTATGTGTAATACAACTTAAGGTACGTGTAGTACAACCTTAGGCACGTGTTGTACAACTTTAGGTACGTGTAGTACAACTTTAGGTACTTGTCGTACAACTTTAGGTATGTGTAGTGCAACTTTAAGTACGTGTAGTACAACTTTAGGTATGTGTCGTACAACTTTAAGTGTAGTATAACTTTAGGTACATGTATTAAAACTTTAGGTCTGTGTAGTACAACTTTAGGTACGTGTAATACAACTTTAGGTATGTGTAGAACAACTTTAGGTACGTGTAGTACAACTTTAGGTATGTGTCGTACAACTTTAAGTGTAGTATAACTTTAGGTACATGTATTAATACTTTAGGTCTGTGTAGTACAACTTTACGTTCGTGTAGTACAACTTTAGGTATGTGTAGAACAACTTTAGGTATGTGTCGTACAACTTTAGGTATGTAGAGTACAACTTTAGGTTTGTAGTACAACTTGAGGAATGTGTAGTGCAACTTTAGGTACGTGTAGTACAACTTTACGTACATAAAGAACAAATTTAAGTATGAGTAGTACAACTTTAGGTATGTGTAATACAACTTTGGGTACGGGCAATACAACTTTAGGTATATGTAATTCGACTTTATCAATGTATAGTCCAACTTTAGGTATGTGTAGTACAATTTGAGGTTCGTGTAGTATAACTTTAAGTATGTGTAGTACAACTTCACGAATGTGTGGAGCAACTTTAGGTTTGTAGTACAACTTTAGGTATGAGTAAAACAGTTAAAGTACCAATGATTGTCACACACACACTACAGTAGGTGTGGTGAAATGTGTCTTCTGCATTCGACCCATCACCTTGTTCAACCCCTGAGAGGTGAGGGGGGCAGTGAGCAGCAGCGGTGCCGCGCCCGGGAATCATTTATGGTGATTTAACCCCCAATTCCAACCCTTGATAGTGAGTGCCAAGCAGGGAGGCAATGGGTCCCATTTTTATGTAGTCTTTGGTATGACTCGGCCGGGGTTTGAACTGCCAACCTACCGATCTCAGGGCGGACACTCTAACCACTAGGCCAGATTTAAGTATGAGTAGTACAACTTTAGGTACGTGTAGTACAACTTTAGGTATGTGTAATACTACTTTAGGTATGTGTAATACTACTTTAGGTATGTGTAATACAACTTTTGGTACATGTAGTACAATTTGAGGTACGTAATACAACTTTAGGTACAGTGGGGCAAAAAAATATTTAGTCAGCCACCGATTGTGCAAGTTCTCCCACTTAAAATGATGACAGAGGTCTGTAATTTTCATCATAGGTACACTTCAACTGTGAGAGACAGAATTAGAAAAAAAATCCAGGAATTCACATTGTAGGAATTTTAAAGAATTTATTTGTAAATTATGGTGGAAAATAAGTATTTGGTCACTTCAAACAAGGAAGATCTCTGGCTCTCACAGACCTGTAATTTCTTCTTTAAGAAGCTCTTCTGTCCTCCACTCGTTATCTGTATTAATGGAACCTGTTTGAACTCGTTATCTGTATAAAAGACACCTGTCCACAGCCTCAAACAGTCAGACTCCAAACTCCACTATGGCCAAGACCAAAGAACTGTCGAAGGACACCAGGAAAATAATTGTAGACCTGCACCAGACTAGGAAGAGGGAATCTACAATAGGCAAGCAGCTTGGTGTGAAAAAATAAACTGTGGGAGCAATTATCAGAAAATGGAAGACATACAAGACCACTGATGACCTCCCGCGATCTGGGGCTCCACGCAAGATCTCATCCCATGGGGTCAAAATGATCATGTGAACGGTGAGCAAAAATCCCAGAACCACACGGGGGGACCTGGTGAATGACCTGCATAGAGCTGGGACCAAAGTAACAAAGGTTACCATCAGTAACACACTTCGCCGACAGGGAATCAAGTCTTGCAGTGCCAGACGTGCCCCCTGCTTAAGCCAGTGCATGTCCAGGCCCGTCTGAAGTTTGCCAGAGAGCACATGGACGATACAGCAGAGGATTGGGAGAATGCCATGTGGTCAGATGAAACAAAAATAGAACTTTTTGGTATAAACTCAACTCGTCGTGCTTGGAGGAAGAAGAATTCTGAGTTGCATCTCAAGAACACCATACCTACAGTGAAGCATGGGGGTGGAAACATCATGCCTTGGGGCTGTTTTTCTGCTAAGGGGACAGGACCTATCCGTGTTGAGGAAAGAATGAATGGGGCCATGTATCGTGAGATTTTGAGCCAAAACCTCCTTCCATCAGTGAAAGCTTTGAAGATGAAACGTGGCTGGGTCTTCCAGCATGACAATGATCCCAAACACACCGCCCAGGCAACGAAGGAGTGGCTCTGTAAGAAGCATTTGAAAGTCCTGGAGTGGCCTAGCCAGTCTCCAGACCTCAACCCCATAGAAAATCTGTGAAGGGAGTTGAAAGTCCGTGTTGCTCGGCGACAGCCCCAAAACATCACTGCTCTCGAGAAGATCTGCATACAGGAATGGGCCAAAATACCAGTTACTGCGTGTGCAAACCTGGTAAAGACCTATAGTAATCGTTTGACCTCTGTTATTGCCAACAAAGGTTATATTACAAAGTATTGAGTTGAATTTTTGTTATTGACCAAATGCTTTTTTTCCACCATAATTTACAAATACATTTTAAAAAATTCCAACAATGTGAATTCCTAGATTTTTTATTCACATTCCGTCTCTCACAGTTGAAGTGTACCTATGAGAAAATTACAGACCTGTCATCATTTTAAGTGGGAGAACTCGCACAATCGGTGGCTGACTAAACACTTTCTTGCCCCACTGTACAACTTTAAGTACGTGTAGTACAACTTTAGGTACGTGTAGTACAACTTTAGGTATGTTTAATACAACCTTAGGTACGTGTAGTACAACTTTAGGTACGTGTAATACAACTTTAGGTATGTGTAGTACAACTTTAGGTACGTGTAGTACAACTTTAGGTATGTGAAATACAACTTTAGGTACGTGTAGTACAACTTTAGGTATGTGTAATACAACTTGATGTACCTGTAGTACAACTTTAAGTGTGTAGTACAACATTAGGTATGCTTTGTACAACTTTAAGTACGTGTAGTACATTAGGTATGCTTTGTACAACTTGAGGCACGTGGAGTACAACTTTAAGTATGTGTAGTAAAACTTTAGGTATGTGTAGTGCTGGCATTCGGTTGCTGTTGTGCTGCTTCGGAGTCACGACAGGGTCGCACAATTTTGCCTTAAAACCTAAAATCTGTCGCAAGTGCGAAAGTACATCAGATGATGTATATACAGAGGCGTGAACACAGTGACGGAACATTACCTCATACCTGACGGTAACATTTACAATAACTACAGTATGTATTTGTATTTACATTAAATTACTTTCGTGCTTGTCATAAATACAAGCTGCGAATTCAAACGTATATTTAGCTACATTATAGAAATATACTATTCACCGTGAGAAGAATGACACAGAAAGTCAAAGTTAGCAATCTCATTTAATCTTTCCCCCTCAGCTTGGAATCACTGTAGTACATAAGTTACATTTTGCTGTCTCAAATTTCACAGGTTCACTTTTCCTCCCCTCTTCAAACTTCCAGTTTGACTTCCTGCTCGTATCAAACAAACAAAAACAAAACAAAAAGCAGATTGTATTATACAAAAATGCAAACAAATTTTCACACAGTGAATTCTCTTACAAAGTCAAAATGGCGTTATAATGGCTACATCCACATTGGAGGAAGATAATTCTAGACATTCCTTAATGGAGTATAATATACATATAAAACCTTTTTTTTTTCTTGCTGAAATCAAACCGGTACCTTAATTTAAGAGATATTTTACAAGGGGAGTAATCATATAAAAAAGTCATTAGAATTTACCCACAAAGTCGGGGAATAAAAGATGAGCCTTGAACAGCAGTAACAGGGTCAGTGGTCAAAAGTGGAAGTGACTAACATGCAGTAGGCAGCACTTGCACTCCCTTCGATTCAATTCTTTTGCCACTCACTACATGCTGTAATCCCAATTGACATTGCATGTCAATTGTCCAAAACCAAAGGTGTTTACCGTTTATAGCACTTGACTGAGCAAACAGCTCAACTAACGTCAATGTTCTCCTGCCACTGTTGATTTAAGACGTGGAGGTCAGAATATTCATTCTTTTGCAGAACGCCAAAAAAAAAAGAGAAGCTACAAATCCAGCGAGCTTGATGACATTTCCTTGAAAAACAAAAAGGAAATAAAAATACATTGTGTTCTTTCAACTAAGTCTATTAGGACGTCACTCAGTCATGCCAATTAGGATTTAATATTAAGTGATCATACAGGGGAAAAAAAAGAACATTTAAGAGGAGCTGAGGCTATTGTTTTAAGTAAACTTCCCATGTATCCCCTCAGGGTGGGTTTGGATCAACCCCAACACTTTAACACCTTGACATCTCCATCCAGTACAGCACAATTTGCGGGCAAAAAAAATTAAAATAAAACCAAAAAAAAACTGAGGGTACATTTTCTAAAACTACAAACTAACACACATACACACACACACAACTCCATAATTTCCCACCCAAAGTTACAGAATTGTCATGTCTTCTTGGGAAGCATAGTCTTTTATCTTTGTTTGAACACAAAAGATTACACACGTCAATGCGCACAGAAGTCCTTCGTCTGGGAAAGGATAAAGTCTGTGTTGGCAACCAGTGGACAGAAAAATTAAACCATGAAAAAAAGAACCTAATAAAAAATATCTTGCTGATTCTAAAGTAGAGATCATTTAATATAAATGCTGAGCGAGTAGAATAAGAGGTGGCACGTTAATAGTGCTTAGTATATTAATGTATGTATACATACTTGTATGTATAAGTGAGCAGTGGACCTAATAAAAGAAGCCGTAGGGGCAGCGGCCAGAGGATGAAGGTGTGGTTCAAAGGGGGATCCAGATGGACACACGGGCTCATCCTACTCGTGAAATTGTGCTGTCAGCAGTGAAGGTGTATCAGAATAGTTAAAGTTAAAGTTAAGGTTAACTTTAACTTTAATTGTGGTGATGGTGATGACAGCACTGGAGGAAGTGAACTCGTTACGTCCCTGACAGCCTTCAGCCGGCCCCCAAAAAGCACAACAACGCAAAGCATGAAAACAAAATGGAAAAGAAAAGCCCAAAAGACACATGGGAAGGCAACTTCATAGAAGTTAGGCGAAGAGGTGAGGAGATAATCCCAATGGGGAGGCTTTGTGAGTGGCCAGATGAGAAGCTCTGAGGAGGGAAAGGGCTCCTTTGACCCTGACGCAGGAAGACGCAGCCAGCCTGAGGATGTGCGTTCAGCCAAAGCTTTTTTTCTACCGTCATGTTTCCTGCTACCACATGAAAAGAAGCAATCGTTCCCTTATCAAGAAGATGCAATCTTTAAAACAGAATGCTTCCATTTAAATATTTAATATAGTGATGTTAAGTATGAAAAAAGACATAGCATGAAATCCTAAAAATGCATTAAAAAAAAAATCATGCTTCTTGTGGCAACCAAGGCGGTGCTTTCCCTTCCCAGACCATCTGGATCTGTGCGAGCACTTTGTTGAAGGACTCTGGGGGAGCATGCTGCTGTCTCCTCGTCACCACACAATATTCCTGACTGCAGTCTACATCAAATGTGGCGTGGGGTTGAGGCATGTGTGCAGAAAGTAACAGCGCCACTGTCATCACCACCCTAATTCCTTTCCTTATATACTGAATGTTAAATCTAGATTGTTTAAAGGGGAGAAAGAAAAGTGAAGGAACACCAAAAACACACAAGAACTGTTATCATATGCCCTGGTTTCCAGGCGAGGAAAGTCATTAAAAAAAAGCTCATTCACAGAACAAAAAGAAAGAAAATTCATATCACGGCAGATACTGCTCATCTTCTAAATAGAACATGTGTGTGTGTGTGTGTGCGTGCGTGAGTGTGTGTGTAAGCGTGTACTGCTTAAGAGCAGGAATGAACCCCGTTCTTCTGCATTTCTGACCCCGTGCCGACCGGGTCAGAACACAGGCTCAACGTAGACGTCTTGTTTGTCAGCGACAGCATGGACCCGCCCACTGCACCTTCTTGCAGACTGTTGGAGCCGTTGGACACCTCGCTGCAGCCACAGAACACAGGACAAGACATCTGAGGAGGGGCTCGTGTAGACAGGTGTCAGGTGGGTGTGATCAAAAGTTTACATACACTTGTAAAGAACAAAATATCATGGCTGTCTTGAGTTTCCAATTTATACAACTCTTATTTTTTTGTGATATGGACGCACATACTTGTTAGTGACAAAAAATATCCATGAAGTTTGGTTCTTTTATGAATTTATTATGAGTCTACTGAAAATGTGAACAAATCTGCTGGGTCAAAAGAATACCTACAGCAATGTTTATTTTGTTACATTTCCCTTGGCAAGTTTCACTGCAAAAAGGGACTCTTGGTAGCTTCTGGCAAGCGTCTGGTTAAATTTTTGAACACTCCTCTTGACAAAATTGGTGCAGTTCAACTAAATTTGTTGGTTTTTTTACATGTTTCTTCAGCATTGTCCACAAGTTTCATCTGACACATGGACAAAGATAAAATCTTGTGGAGAAAAGTTCTGTGGTCAGATGAAACAAAAATTTAGCTGTTTGGCCACAATACCCAGCAATGTTTGGAGGGGAAAGGGTGAGGCCTTTAATCCCAGGAACACCATGTCTATCGTCAAGCATGGTGGTAGTATTATGCTCTGAGTCTTGCTGCCAATGAAACTAATGCTTTACACAGAGTAAATGGGACAATGAAAAAGGAGGATTACCTCCAAATTCTTCAGGCCAACCTAATATCATCAGCCCGGAGGTTGGGTCTTGGGTGCAGTTGGTTGTTCCAACAGGACAATGACCCCAAACACATGTCAGAAGTGGTAAGGGAATGGCTAAATCTGGCTAGAATTAAGGTTTTAGAATAGCCTTCCCAAAGTCCTCACTTAACGTGTGGACAATGGCGAAGAATGCTTTTTATTGACCTGCAAAAGGCTTTCGATACCATTGACCACCAGATTTAGGTAAATAAACTGGAAAACTATGGCATAGTGGGATTGGCAGGGAAATTGCTGGAGAGCTACTTAAATGAGACAGCAGATTGTTCAGATGGACCAACATCAATCTACACTCATGAACATAACCTGTGGAGTCCCCCAGGGCTCGATACTGGGACCCACACTATTTATAATATATATCAACGAAATATGTAAAGTATCAACACTGCTGAAGTTCATCCTCTTTGCTGATGATACAACAATTAGATGTGCAGGTGATGACGTGAAGCAACTTCTGGCCTCTGTAACTGAGGAGATGATAAAGTTAAAAACTTAAGTTTAATACGTACAAATTGTCTCTGAATTTAAAGAAGATCAAAATAATGCTCATTAGCAATCGCAAAAGTAATATACCGATCAGGATTGTTATTGATGATACACCAATAGAATATGTTCAACACAATTATTTCTTAGGAGTGGTAATAATGAACATATCTCATGAAAGCCTCTTATAAGTTACCTGAGGAAAAAAGTTGCTAAATGTGTTGGAATGATGAGATCATGTAATTTATTGAACACTAATGCTCTGCTGTTATTGTATCATTCATTTATTATGTCATATTTAAACTATTGCGTTGAAGTCTGGGGAAATTGCTATAAATCACATCTACAGCCTTTAGTCACTATGCAGAAAAAGGCTATCAAGATTGTGTCCAATGTTCACTACAGACATCATTCATATCCACTATTTATGGACTTAAAGCAACTTAAACTTAAAAATTGCTCAAATTATGTTTAGGGCATCCCAAAACTCTCTACCATCCAATATACAGAACCTATTCCATGATAGAGATGATCAACATAGTTACAGTTTAAGAAGAAAAATAAATTAGATTTGTCCAAATTTAGAACCACTTTAAAATAAATGTGCATTTCAGTGTGTAAAATGTGTTCTAACATGATTCAATTTAAAACACTGTTTCAAAAAAAAGTACTGAAGAAGTATTAGGAGGAAAGAGAGTGATGGGAGAGGTGTATGGTCAGAGTGTTTGGGCCTGTGTGTGTGTGTGTTTTGTCTCATAGTGACAGTGGTACTATTGTATTGTTAGCGTACAAGAGTTTTTCTTTTTTTTGTTTGTATAGTATTGTTCTTGTTATTATATTGTTTATGTTAAATGTGGAATGAGTGAGAGGGGTTGGGATATTATAAGCATCTGCTTCATCCAACACCTTTTCAAGCCTTGCATGATTATCTCTGCCAAAATATAAAAAAAAAAAAAGTGTTTTGTTGTATTGTGCATGTTTGAAATAAATATTTCAATCAAACATGTCCATGTCAGAAAACCAACACATTTACCTGAACTGCACCAATTTTGTCAAGAGTGGTCAAAAATTCAATCAGTAGCTTGTGGATGGCTACCAAAAGTGCCTTATTGCAGTGAAACTTGCCAAGGTACATGTAAACAAATATTAACATTGCTGTATGTATACTTTTGACACAGCAGATTTGGTCACATTTTCAGTAGACCCATAATAAATTTATAAAAGAACCAAACTTCATGAATGTTGTGTGACTAAAAAGTATGTGCTCCAATCACTATCACAAAAAAATAATAGTAGTAGAAATTATTGGAAACTCAGACAACTATGACATTATCTTTCACAAGTGTATGTAAACTTTTGACACAACTGTAGATGTTGAAATTACCCCAGAGCAAGGGAGATCTCTTCAAGCTGAGTCTTGTGCTCAGGTTGTCCATTCTCTGCAGGTTTCATCTTGTACTGCTGGACCTCGTGGGCCACTTGGTTCTCCTGGTAATGAAGAGTCCTGAGCATCAGTTTCTGACTTAGGTACTGGTTAATGTTAATCAATAATTAAACTTTTCAGTGTTATAACTAAAGTTGTCCCAATCTGGAGCACAATTACTCCTAAAAGACAGTAACATTTAAATGTTCTCCAATCAACACACAAGGTTGGTCTTCTCTTGTATTTCAGTCAAGTCATTTAAAAAAGGAAAACATGGTAGGCTATAACCTGCAAGGAAATAGCAGCTACGTATATAGCACACACACCATATAAGAAATGTCCTTAAATAAACAATATGGCTGTCTAAATAAAACACATTTGTCTAAATAAACAAGCATGCATGTATAAATTATTGTGGCAATAGGTGTCGCCGAAACAACCAAATAGCCACTCCACTTCAACATAATTAAATGGGAACTGCACTTTTTTCACCACCATTATGAGAGACAAGAACACGTCTTGTTTTAAAGGATTTTAAACACTTGCAAGATTCAGCAATAGAAAGTCACGGTTGGAGCCTTCAAAGTCTCTTAAACAATTTCAAAACACTCCATCAACCTTTGATATACACACAGCAAGTATATATGAAATGTAGTAACAGACACCTCAAAACAAAAAATTGTATACATTAAGGGTGTGGGAAAAAATCAATTCGAATATGAATCTCGATTCTCGCGTTGTGCGATTTAGAATCGATTAATTTTTTTTAAATTGATTTTTTTTTATTTTTATGTTTTTTGTTTTTATCAATCCAATAAAATACACAGCAATTTCATAACAACGCAATCCAATTCCAAAACAAAACCTGACCCAGCAACACTCAGAACTGCAATAAACAGAGCAATTGAGAGGAGACACAAACACGACACAGAACAAACCAAAAGTAGTGAAACAAAAATTAATATTATCAACAACAGTATCAATATTAGTTATAATAACAGCATTAGAAGTGATTAAAAATCCCTCACTGACATTATCATTAGACATTTATAAAAATACAAAAAAAAAGAACAATATTGTAACAGTGGCTTACACTTGCATCACATCTCATAAGCTTGACAACACACTGTGTCCAATATTTTCACAAAGATAAGTCATATTTTATGTTCATTTAATAGTTAAAACAAAGTTACATTATTTCAATCAGTTGATAAAACATTGTTCTTTACAATTATAAAAGTTTTTTGCAAAAATCTACTACTCAGCTTGCATGTCAGCAGACTGGGGTAGATCCTGCTGAAATCCTATGTATTGAATGAATAGAGAATCCTTTTAAATCGGGAAAAAAATCGTTTTTGAATCGAGAATCGTGTTGAAATGAAAAAAAAATCAGTTTTGAATCAAATCGTGACCCCAAAATTTGATATATATATAATGTAGTAACAGACCCCTTTATAACAATATGTAATATGTACAAAATACAAACTGCAAGTATATATATAATGTAGTAACAGACACTTTTATAACAATATGTATTATGTACAATATACACACTGCAAGTATATATACATAATGTAGTAACAGACACCTTCATAACAATAAGTAATATGTACAATATTTACCGGAACTAATACCTCGGCGGATTGATTTAATACTTCATGGGAGAGCACTTCCGACTTCCCGCAACTAATTTGTTCCTGCTCCCGCAATAAAATGCGAGTGTGTTGTGATCATGGCAGACTTGGTAACAAACAACAAAGAAGACTATCTTTGGACCAATGAGGATTCACAACCTTATCTTTTTCAAGCTGGATATACTGAGGATGAACTGCTGATTATAGAAGCGAGCGGTAAGAAGAGGCTGAAACGGAGCAGACAGAAGCCCAAAGAGTGTGACATGGTCAGGCTGCAAATCTGGAACTTTGAGCAAAGCTTTGCCAAATTAATGGAGTGCTTACCCAAATCAACTGGAAAAGTCTCCGGCCAGCTGGACCATACGGACAACTGTCCATCGAGTAAGTCCCTATTCTATTGATCATGGTACATGCAGCACTTCACTGTACTACAGTAAATACACTCTCTGGCTGTGTACAAACAAAACATGAAATAATACTTTACATATACTGTAATATGATTTTTCATGTTTTCCAACCAGCAGATTGGTGTCTTATTGCATTGTGTTGTGCATTACAAACTCAAATGTGTTTCGAGCTGACGTAGAAGCTAGCTTATCTTTTTCCATAGTTAGTTTCTGCGGCTAATATCGTAGCACGTCGATGTGCTAGTACGCTAGAAAAAGAGTTTTCAGTTTTCACTCTTACAAAACACAGAAATTTCATAATTTTGCCTTCAAAGTTTTGTCGGGGGGGTAATCCTAAAACCCGTTGGTGGGACACCAGCGGAGAGGGATGCCGTCAAGCTGAAGCTGCCACCTTATCGGGGTAGAGGAGTTTGCGTGTCCCAATGATCCTAAGAGCTATCTTGTCCGGGGGCTTAAAGCCCCCTGGTAAGGTCTCCCAAGGCAAACAGGCCTAGGTGAGGGATCAGACGAAGAGCAGCTCGAAGACCTTTATGAAGAAGACATATCGAGGACCCAGATTTCCCTCGCCCGGACGCAGGTCACAAGGGCCCCCGTCTGTAGCCAGGCCCGGAGGTGGAGCACGATGGCGAGCACCTGGTGGCCGGGCCTGTTCCCATGAGGCCCGGCCGGGCACAGCCCGTAGAGGCAACGTGGGTCCCCCCTCCAATGGGCTCACCACCCATAGCAGGGGCCATAGAGGTCGAGTGCGATGAGAGCTGGGCGGTAGCCGAAGGCAAGGCACTTGGCGGTCCGATCCTCAGCTACATAAGCTAGCTCTTGGGACGTGGAACGTCGCCTCACTGGGGGGGAAGGAGCCTGAGCTAGTGCGCGAAGTAGAGAAATTCCGGCTGGAGGTAGTCGGACTTTGACACACAGCAAGGGCTCTGGAACCACTTCTCTCGAGAGGGGCTGGACTCTTCCACTCTGGCGTTGCCGGCAGTGAGAGGCGACAGGCTGGGGTGGCAATTCTCGTTGCCCCCCGGCTCAAAGCCTGCACGTTGGACTTCAACCCGGTGGACGAAAGGGTAGCCTCCCTCCGCCTTCGGGTGGAGGGACAGGTCCTGGTTGTAGTTGTGCTTACGCACCAAACAACAGCATAGAGTGCCCACCCTTTTTGGGTACACTCGAGGGAGTACTGGAGAGTGCTCCCTCGGGTGATTCCCTTGTTCTGCTGGGGGACTTCAACGCTCATGTTGGCAACGACAGTGAAACCTGGAGAGGCGTGAAGAATGGCCGCCTGGATGTGAACCCGAGTGATGTTTTGTTATTGGACTTTTGCGCTCGTCACAGTTTGTCCATAACAAACACCATGTTCAAACATAATGGTGTCCATATGTGCACTTGGCACCAGGACACCTAGGCCGCAGTTCCATGATCGACTTTGTAGTTGTGTCATCGGATTTGCGGCCTCATGTTTTGGACACTCTGGTGAAGAGAGGGGAAGAGCTTTTTAACGATCACCACCTGGTGGTGAGTTGGCTGCGATGGTGGGGGAGGATGCCGGACTGACCTGGCAGGCCCAAACGCATTGTGAAGGTTTGCTGGGAACGTCTGGCAGAGTCTCCTGTCAGAGAAAGTTTCAATTCCCACATCCGGAAGAACTTTGAACATGTCACGAGGGAAGTGCTGGACATTGAGTCCGAGTGGACCATGTTCCGCACCTCAATTGTCGAGGCGACTGATTGGAGCTGTAGCCGCAAGGTATTTGGTGCCTGTCGGGGCGGTAATCCTAAAACCCGTTGGTGGACACCAGTGGTGAGGGATGCCGTCAAGCTGAAGAAGGAGTCCTATCGGGTTCTTTTGGCTCATAGGACTCCGGAGGCAGTGGACAGGTACCGACAGGCCAAGCGGTGTGCAGCCTCAGCGGTCGCGGAGGCAAAAACTTGGACATGGGAGGAGTTCGGGGAAGCCATTGAAAAAGACTTCCGGACGGCTTCGAAGCGATTCTGGACCACCATCCGCCGCCTCACTATCAGCACCGTGTATAGTGCGGATGGTGTTCTGATGACCTCAACTGCGGATGTTGTGGATAGGTGGAAGAAATACTTCAAAGACCTCCTCAATCCCACCAACAGGTCTTTCTATGAGGAAGCAGTGCCTGAGCACTCTGTGGTGGGCTCTCCTATTTCTGGGGCTGAGGTTGCCGAGGTAGTTAAAAAACTCCTCGGTGGCAAGACCCCAGGGGTGGATGAGATCCATTCGGAGTTTCTTAAGGCTCCGGATGCTGTGGGGCTGTCTTAGTTGACAAGACTCTGCAGCCTCGCGTGGACATCGGGGGCGGTACCTGTGGATTGGCAGACCGGGGTGGTGGTCCCTCTCTTTAAGAAGGGGAACCGGAGGGTGTGTTCCAACTATCGTGGGATCACATTCCTCAGCCTTCCCGGTAAGGTCTATTCAGGTGTACTGGAGAGGAAGCTACACCGGATAGTCGAGCCTTGGATTCAGGAGGAACTGTGGTTTTCGTCCTGGTCGTGGAACTGTCGACCAGCTCTATACTCTCGGCAGGGTTCTTGAGGGTGCATGGGAGTTTGCCCAAACACTCTACATGTGCTTTGTGGACTTGGAGAAGGCATTCGACCATGTCCCTCGGGAAGTCCTGTGGACAGTGCTCAGAAAGTATGGGGTATCGGACTGTCTCATTGTGGCGGTCCGCTCCCTGTACGATCAGTGTCAGAGCTTGGTACGCATTGCCGGCAGTAAGTCGAACACATTTCCAGTGAGGGTTGGACTCCCCCAAGGCTGTCCTTTGTCACCGATTCTGTTCATAACTTTTATGGACAGAATTTCTAGGCGCAGTCATGGTGTTGAGGGGTTCCGGTTTGGTGGCCGTGGAATTAGGTCTCTGATTTTTGCAGATGATGTGGTCCTGATGGCTTCATCTGGCCGGGATCTTCAGCTCTCACTGGATCGGTTCGCAGCCGAGTGTGAAGCGACCGGAATGAGAATCAGCACCTTTCAAGTCCGAGTCCATAATTCTCACCCAGAAAAGGGTCGATAGCCATTTCCAGGATGGGGAGGAGACCCTGCCCCAAGTGGAGGAGTTCAAGTACCTAGGAATCTTGTTCACGGGTGGGGAAGAGTGAATCGTAAGATCGACAGGCGCGACGGTGAGGCGTCTTCAGTAATGCGGACGTTGTACCGATCCGTTGTGGTGAAGAAGGAGCTGAACCGGAAGGCAAAGCTCTCAATTTACCGGTTTATCTATGTTCCTATCCTCATCTATAGTCATGAGCTTTGGGTCATGACCGAAATAAGATCACGGGTACAAGCGGCCGAAATGAGTTTCCTCCGCCGTGTGACGGGGCTCTCCCTTAGAGATAGGGTGAGAAGCTCTGCCATCTGGGTGGAACTCAAAGTAAAGCCGCTGCTCCTCCTCATCGAGGAGCCAGATGAGGCGGTTCGGGTATCTCGTCAGGATGCCACCCGAACGCCTCCCTAGGGAGGTGTTTAGGGCACGCCCAACCGGTAGGAGGCCACGGGGAAGACCCAGGACACGTTGGGAACGCCTCGGGATCCCCCGGGAAGAGCTAGACAAAGTGGCTGGGGAAAGGGAAGTCTGGGCTTCCCTGCTTAGGCTGCTGCCCCCGCAACCCGACCTCGGCTAAGCGGAAGAAGATGGATGGATGGATGGACTCTTACAATAACAATGATGTTACAGTTTGGTTATTGTACAAGTTACAGAACGTAAATGAAGTATTGTTGACGGTTTTTCAATGCATTTTAAAGTGATTTAGATGTAAAATGGATTGCTACCATAAGCTGCATTGCTAGCCACCTACAACGAATCACATTTCATGTTAAAAGTGAAAAAAACTAAAAAATGTTGTCTTCTTGTCTCTTATAGTGTTTATGAATGATAAGGCAAAATTCCAAAACAATTGCAGTTCCCCTTTAAAGACAAAATTCCAAAACAATTGCAGTTCCCCTTTAAAGACAAAATTCCAAAACAATTGCAGTTCCCCTTTAAAGACAAAATTCCAAAACTATTGCAGTTCCCCTTTAAAGACAGAATAAATCCACTACGGAGGGTTAATATCAGGGTTTTTTATGACTACCGTTGTATTCAAAATAATTTTACTTGATCTTTTCTAACATGCCACACTAAAAATATAAATGTATTAGGCCTGGACCATATGGCCTTAAATTCTTTATTTTCTCCCCCCGCAAAAAAGTAGATTTAGATTGTGTTTTCCCCCCTACTTTTTAAAGAAACCAAAGAATACAAATGACAGAGATAATCTAAAACAAGTTTTGCTTTTAATTGATCAAAAACTAGTTTGAGATGACCATGCATACAATGCATCTTACTCTTAGCAAAATTCAAATGTGTATACTGTTGTTCTTTATAGACTAGATATAAATTATACTTTTAATGCAATGGTTTTCAAATAAATCAAGAGCTTCCTGTGGGAATACTTCTGCTTGAATAAAAAACTTATATAAACAATGTAGCATTGCACATTGCTAGCAAATAAATATGCAAATAAATAATAATCTCCAACATTGAGAATAAAGTGCAAACAAAAAACTTCTGTGTTGAAAAAAATACTACCGTAAATAAAAATGTAGCAGTGCACATTGCACGCAAATAAATAAACTCAAATAAACCAATCAAGATACCAATAATTAATATAGTAATAAAAATCAATCAGATCAATAAAATTCACATCTAAAACGTTTTTCTTGTATTGCAAATAAGTAAACAAGTAAAACATTGAGATAGCTATATAGTTTAAGTAAATAAACAGGCTTTTCCATGAAGTATTCTGGGATCTTTGTTAGTGTGTAGGGATGCTAAAGACAATGTGCACTGCACATGTTAGAGGTCGTTCTGTGGATTGTTCTCCTTTCTCGTCATACGTTACACACTGTGTAAATGATTCCACCACATTTAACTTTATTAGGTGGAGTTTGTTGCGGTCTTGTTTGCCGCATTAATAGTTGATTTACTACAACTTGGCCTGATGCTGTTTCAGGCGCTGGAATAAGTTTGCTGTGCCGTTGTCTTTTTTAAATAATTTTTGCAGCGTACCATCATTTGTTCCATTCTAAAGCACTGATATTTTTTATTTTCTTTGGAACAAATGTCTCGCACTTTTTAGCATTAGCCATGTTTTGCTAGATTTGTGAATCTCTGCTAAGTAAGGGGGAAGAGCAAGGGATCATGGGGCCAAAAAATATGCGTAGCAAGAGGAGAAAAACATGGGATTTTTTTTCATTTCTTAAATCGTCTGCAAAAAAACCTTGAATTTATCAAAAAAATCGTATTGCCCAGCCCTAAAATGTATGGATGAGTCCTGTTGATACATCGGCAAGGCTCCAATCACTCCACAGATGACAGCTGTGTAAAATAGGCTTTGCCGCACTTATCAAAAGATTATCTTAAAGACGTTTAGCTTGTGCCCGTGTCTTCCCCACTCCTTTGATATGTTGTTGTTTCTGATATTAAAGAATTTAGATTTAATTTTAAGTACCAGTAGAGTGGAAAGACAAGTTGCCTCTATATTGAAGCTATTATCATATAAATTTGATTTATGACACCTAAAGGGCCCAGGGCCCAGGCTAAGACCGATTTTTTTTTAATTTTATTTTAATCTTCTATTCTCCCCCCATATTTCCAGTATGACTGATCTGATACTATATATGGTCATAGTGCAGAAGCGTTCCATTGTGATGTCAATCTTCAAAAATAGCTGACGGAATTTGTGGCATTTTATGATGTTTAAGTGGTGTTTTTACATACTTTGCGGATACTAAATACGGTTTACTGGATACAATGAAACGCAATTAAGAATATAAGTCAACTTGTTTTTCCACTCTACTGCTACCTTAATAATTCAGGCGTATGCAGTATATGGAACAGTAATTATACAGAATCAATTACAATGGTGCAGAGTTACAATGTATATAGTATGCGTGAAAAGTAAATATTGACCGATTATCAGAAGATTGTGCCTTTCCTTCCGCCCGAGTGCAGCTGAGATAGCAGCTCCAACAGGGACAAGCGGTAGAAAATAGATGATGGATTTCCCATATTTTAAAATGCAAATGCTGATGCGCCTCTGACCTTTTGTATACACATGTAATAAAGGAGTTTTTGAAATCCCCCAATGTTTTTTGGTGGTAAATTACCCACAACATTAGCGCTGCATAAAACATTATATGTTGCTACTTTTCCGACGTTTCCTAAAAAACTATATTAAAAACTTCAAGCCCTGTCCAGCGTTGCACTGACATATAGTTGTCATGTTTACCTAACTTTTACACCTTATATATATTTATTGGGTCCAAATATTAGTTATCGGCCTCCTTCACTGCTATTTATAAGTATTGACCCTAAAAAAACATACCGATCAATATCTCGCTTTAAAAAAAAAGTGGATAACATGCACATTAGCAATTACGGAGCCACAGTCCGAGACACAGCTCATTAGCATTAAAGCTAGACAAGCGAATAATGGTGTTTACAATACGGCTCACTGCCCTTTTAAAATGTCCAAAATTTCGTTCGCATCAAGGCAAGATTTTGGACGGAACACTTCAAATACGGTATCAAAATAACACTTTTAGTCCTCTGACAACATTTTAAAAGAGTTATTAGTATATTAGAACTTTAATCAGATTAACCATCAAAAGTTTCAGTTATTCTCATCCTTACCATAGCAATTTCACGGGTCCTTTTCCCAATCTCTCTCTCCACCTGGTGAAGCTCCAGGCTTAGCTGTTCACTGGAAACGGTCGCTGCACTTACGCCCCCTGTGGGCCACTTAGGGGGCTGTTGATGCGACTGAGAGGTGACTGCCTGGCCTTGGTTGCTGGGCACAGGCGGACCTGCCAAGGCGCTGGCTTCTCTCTGTAGCAATAAAGAGTTACTGGCAGCCTGCAATACGGAGAACCAATGTCATCCCAAGAAAATACAATTCTGGTAATATTTAGGAAACTTGGGCTGCACGATTATGGCCAAAATAATCATGATTCTTTAGCGATATTCAGGGTTTCCCCTAGATTGCAAGGATACGTGTGACGATGGGGGAAATGGTGTCTTTGTATAATTTGCTGTGATTTTCTATTAAAAGGCTCAAACATGTACACATACATTACAAAACAACTCTGTACATTTTTATTTTATATCAATTTGCTATCATTTCAAATGTTGCTGCTTATTGTGCAATGTACTTAGTTAATTGTCTCGAGACTTGGGATTTTTTTATTAAAAATGACAAGCAACAAATCTAGCATCTTTTTCTGCTGTTATAATTGAATGTGCTCGTGTTTCAAGATTTTACTTCTGTGCCTCGGTGTCTTCTACAAAAAGCGAGCTGCAGTGAGCATGACATCACACTTCCTTTGCACTGCTTCTCCAGTTGGACTTTCTCTCCTTAAAATCCACCCCTGCACCTTTTATAGTTCACTGTCCGCATGTATATCAACATTGCGGCCATGCTGACTAAGCTCCAAACAATTGTGTACGTCTTGTTTACGCCATCACAACATCCACGCTGTTTTCAGTGATCAAAATCTTTTTTTGGCGGCCAAATTTCTGTTGTGTCACTAGTCAATAGTGTGCAAATAACAGGCTATATATATCCATTCATACCCCAACGACCTACTGGTGGTAATGTTTTGTGTTTGTGTGGTTTGGATTTGAGGTTAGTTTTTCCCATGGAAGCGTTGTTGTGTGTCTAGGGAAGCACGGAGACGAAAGTGTTTGCACGGGAGGTAAAAACTGTTGGAATTGGGCTGGTTCCTAAAAATGTAAAACATCAGACTTTTGACTTTTTCTAAAGACTATAATTTATTGTATTACTTTAATTCATTTCCACGCAAAAAAAACTTTTTTCTACGGTGTGGCGGCGATGACTTTGCTGTGGCGGTGCGCCACCGTCATTTACATTAAGGGGAAACCCTGATATTGAAACCATCATTACTTGTTTTTCCGGTCCCCGTACCCATGTAGTTTGAAAAGGAGGTGTAAATGAACTGTGCATGTAACAATTGTGTTAAGTGTTTTCCAGAGGTCAGCAATCAACTTAGTCATCGGATTTCAGGGAGCATGATTGTGACGTTACCATGCAATTTGTAATAAAAATAGTTTTAATAAAAGGTCTAAATACTATTCATATATTTTAAGGCAAATCTTCGTGTTTTATTCATTGTTAGTATTACCATTTTATCTTTTTCTCATTACATGATCTCTTTAGCCCGTTTATTCTGATGTGTTTTTTTAGGATCATAAAAAATACAGCCATGCTAAATGGGTGGCAATCTTTATCATCAGTTGGAGAATCCTACTTGACCAAATAATATATTGATCGTTCATTGTGTGAAACATGTATATGACAAAATACAAAAATATAAAATTATTTTGTGTAACGATTACAGTCATGTTGGAGTTCTTCAATGCGTAAATCCATTTCCCCATTCCCTGGATTCACACAACTACACAAATGCAGAGGGTTGAATGAATTTCAATGGAGAGCGCCTTTCGCTCGATGGAAAAGTGTCTGCAGACCCTAATTTGTCTGATGACTAGCCGTTAGTCCTGCTATTGCAACTTCCAAGAAACAAGAAAAACGGTGTTGTGCAGGCATCCATACTTGTCGCCATTTAACAACAGCGGTGTGGTTTTTAATGCTTGCCGAATACTCGACGAGAATATAACGAGGCAACCGTCAATGTTAATGCTGGCCGGCATCATGGAGCTCTGTGCGCATACACAATGGCCTCTGGCGTGGGCAGCTCTCACTTCACTGGGCTTCAAGATAAACTGCTGTTGCCTTTCTGCCACCAGTGCTGTGTAAGTGCTTGATTTGATATGCTACACAGCCTGCTTTTTAAAGGTTAATTGTGGCAGCCAAAATCATGATCGTGATTCAAATGTACTGAATTTTACAGCACTATAAGAAACAATTGAACTATTTACCAAAAATACTTGGAATTAGCTTTGAAGTTAAATGCAGAATGCCCTGATTTTTTTCAAAACCTAACACATCTAATAGCTAGCAAAGAACATTTACCTCCATGTTGTGCATCTGCGTCTGTTGGTTGATCTGCTGGGTGACCTGCTGTAGCTCAATCTTTAACTGTTCTCTGTCCGAGGCTGCCATGGATGGTGCGCTGAGATCAAGAGGCAGCAAGAGATTCATGAAATTTGCACAAGGATTTTGATTTGAGAGAAAAAACTGGGCTCACCGTTCACTGAAGGATCCCTGAGAGGAAGAAGATGTTTGGTGGGAGGGATATGAAGCTCCACCCCATCCTGGATGACTTCCATATGTATATTCTGCTGGAATGGAAATTATTTACAAATATATGAAGTCAAACTGTAATGCGTGAATGACGCAAGGCCAACAGATGGGTGCAAAGAAACCTAATCTTACCAGGCATAGCCATGTGTTTAGAGTTTACGTTTTGGGGAGTGGAAGCCATGGCTTGGACAGGTCCAGTTGTCTGGTAGCCTGTCTTGGAGGTGCGGGAGATGGCACCAAAGCGTGACACAGTCGGTTGAGGACCAAACGGAATAATGGGGTCATCATCCTTGACATCTGCACCCCTCCGAGGGGCTTCCAGTGATGGGTCTCTCAAAACTTTAGTATCCACATTCTGATGGATGGCAAGAAATGTTAATAAACTAAAATGCCTTTAGTTTAGCTCTAATATGTAGCTTTGAATAGTTACCTGTTTAAAGTGTAGGACCAAAACAAAAAAAGAACTCACCATCATTTCCATGGCACCGGGACCAATTACATCTTTGGGTTTGGCATCCTTGGTGCCAATGTAGGAGCTGATGGTATCACAAGACCAAGGAGAGTACTGGCCGGCATAATCTGGCTCTCTGCATTTCCGAATGGTCTTGGTGCTTTCATCACCATACTGCAAAATAAAACAAAACCACTTTTGAATAAAATGTGATTTAAACATATAGCTCAACCTTTACAACCGTTCATTTTATTAGATCCACATTAGCTGCTGCGAGAGCAGCAACTTTTCTTCCCGGAGTCCAACATTTCAAAAACCTTTTTATAGGTGTACAACATTAAGGGCAAAGGGGAAGACAAACATTCATACACGACAAGTACATCACAATCAAAGTAAAACAACAGCCATAAACATAGCAATAAAAATACGATATTGTTTACAAATCATTTGCATGCACTCCAGTTAGAAACCAATATTATTCTTATGTTAATACATAAAGTCTAAAGTTACTGAATTCATTCCCATGATCAAATATTTAGGAAGTGTATTCAAAGCCACCATTGCTTAGATTGCAGTCTTCTGTACAGATGAGTGCGACACAGAAGTATTTAAAAGTGACGCTTGGAATTTTGATAAGTAACGTTGAAAAATTAAGTTTGCTGTAATATATTGCCGTTTTGTTATTGTTTTTTCTAATATAATGCATAATATAATAATTGATTCCACCCTTTAAAGTTAACCAATCCAGTTGAGAATTAATTTGTGTCTGAGATCAGACACTTCCTATGTTACTCACCTCAGGAGGGTAATCGCTGGGAAAGGGATGAGAGAGCGTTGGGGAGGCTGCAAACGGTGGAGGAGAGATGACTTTTCTTTCCTCCAGTTGGGATAGCAACTCCTGGCGACGGCGGTGTAAATAATCCAGACTGGGCTGGGACCCACTGTATGATGGCCCCTGTAAAATGGAACAAGGATGTTGTTGCCTAAGTGTGTGTGGTTATTGTGTGAAAAGCCATATGTTGGTCATCACTCACTCTAACATAAGTCCTCATGGACTGAGGTTGGCCTCCTGGTTGATAATAGCCATCTGGTGGGTATCTATCCCGTACATTGGGCTCTGTGTGATAAAGTGAGTTAGCCTGTCCGGCTGACCCCGAGGTAACATCCAATGGCGCTGAACTCATCCGGATAAGACTCTCCCTTTGAGATGGGTAAGGCTGCGGGGGTGGTGGAGGAACAGCATAGGTCCCATGGCGCCCTCGGTCATAGTGTGTTGGATGAGGGTAGGAAAAGGGAGGACCGGAGTGGGGGGCCTGATAGGAGCGATCTGGTGGGCCGTAACCAGGGTATGGGTCATGGTAAGGAGGCCCTGACTCGTTGGGTGGTGGTGGGTTACGGATGTAGTCGCGAGAGACATATTGTGGTGGCTGTTGGTAAGGATACCCTGAAAAAATTAAGATTATAAATACAGTATAACTTAAAAGGTAATTTACAACCGATGTAAAACAGTCTATATCTGAATCTTACCTGGTGGGTATTGTGAAGTCTCATACTGGGACACAGAAGGTGGAGCTCGATTACCAGAGTAGAATATCTCAGGGAGCTGTGGCTGCTGGTACACAGGTGAACCCCGGGCAACCACGGGCATCTGCTTCACACTGGAGAGGTGGTCTGCAGTCATCCTCTGGTGCGCCATGACATGAGGTGGCAGAGGCATACCAGTTTTGGGCACAGGGTCCAAGCTACAAACATAAAGGGTTACATTTTACAGATGGTGGCTAAACTCCTAGACTACGTTGACACTGCAGGTTAAAGTGGCCCAAAACTGTTTTTTTGGAGATCAGAAATGTTTCCAGCTGACTGTTTACACATGAAGTAAAATGTGACTTTAATTAGACTGCAGTGTAAACACGCACAGGTCCCAATGTGGCCCCGACATCACTTGCATGCGCACTTCCATAAAGTGAAAACAAAGGAAGTTGACCAGGAGGAAGTCGCTTCTATTACAACATAAAATTAAAGTCACCACCTTAAAAATTATTTTATTTTTAGGTGAAAGTAAATGAAAGTAATATAAAGTATGAATGGATGAGGCACAAATATCAGCCTGGATCTAAGCGAGATTTATTTTTCAACTCACAGCATCAATTCCGGTGCTTCAACAATCGTAACTTCTTTGGAATCAACATTTATATTCATATATTACATAGACAATTATTTATGCACTATTGACAAGTGATTCACTGAAAATGTGTTGGTTTTAAATAGAGACCAACCCCGGGTGTAGTGATGATATATCCATTTCTGCTGGCGACTGCTTCCTTGCAGCGCACACGAGTGACGTAGCTCACCCAAAGACGATGAAAAAATCACATACAGGTTGGATTTCGTTTATACTGCAGTCACATTTGAAAATATCTGATTCCAATGGGATTCAGGTCTACCTCCTGATGTGGCCAGAATCTGTTGCTAAAGGATCAGATTTGAAGCACTTTGGAGCGCTTAGATCTGTGTCACTTGAGGGTCAACAAATCTGATTTGGTGTGTAAACGGGGCTTTAGTCTATGTCTACACATTTACAAGTAAGAGGGTGTTCAGCACAAGCGAAATGTTTCACTTGTGAGTAATAGATAGCCTGGGCCCGGCCATATTCTGCTAACCCAATGTGGTCCCCAAGTCATTAGACTTGGGGACCCCTCTTGTAGGGCTGGGGTGTATACCGGTATTACAAAGTATCCTGATATATTTAAGAAAGAGGTATGTATTTCAGACAAGACAGCCATACGATATATGTAATCCTTAATATCTTGAAATGGAGGTGTCTCTACTCATTCTATCAGCACTGCGTGCAGTCCTGCCTTCTCTACGCACATCGTGAGGCGGGGGAGGAGCCGCGCTCGCTTGACACAAACTCCAGTACAAGGACTTTGTGAAGCATATGTCAACCTTCCAGTTTGTATCATGTATTTTGTCCTCCTTTGCCAGCGTCTTGCCGTTCCAGTTTTTCTCCGGATTTTGCCCTCAATGAGAAACGAATCTGCTTTATTGTCTACAATCAGGTCCGTTTGACTCAACCCTTGACATTACTAGAGCAACACGTATTCATGCGTGGCGAGTTGATTCGATCAAATCAACAACACGAGATTTAAAAATCTGCCAGATTTAATTCATTTGTTATATGAGCTTCCCAGCCATAACTACTTTGCTGAAGAAGCACTGCCACACTCGGAAAGGGTGTTTAGATGCAGTGGCAATATTGTCACCTACCTCAAAGCAACCTGCACTTAAAAACCATGGTGTTCCAGGCTTTAATTTTTAAGGGAACAAGTGTCTCCTAAAAATGTTGAGCTAAAAAAACAATTGTTATAAGTATAGGTGTCTCGTTGTCCCCATTGGGTTAAGTTTTTTCTTGCCCTGATGTGGAAACGGAGCCGAGGATGTCGTTGTGGCTTGTGCAGCCCTTTGACACACTTGTGATCAAGGGCTATATAAATAAACTTTGATTGATTGATTGAATGATCAATTATTTTCAAGTTGCTGCGGACGTTTAAAATGTTTTCCTAAACCAGGGACTTAAATTTTATATTTTATTTTGTGTTTTTGTTACTAGCTAAGAATTTGAGCATAGCCACGGTTTGTTTTAAAGATTGAAAATTATACTTTGCTACCATATTTTTCAAACCATATGGCGCACCGGATTATAAGGCGCACTGCTATTGAGCGAGTCTATGTGCATTTCCATACAAAATCTTTACCACATTATAAGGCACAATAAAGGGGTCATAACTTCCATAGAAAATCTACTGACAGATATAAGTTAGAACTTTACGCTACTTAGTATCAGAAATGGCAACGGTGCGGGATGAAGGTCCCATAACAACATAGAGAAAACTACAATTGCGGATGCGCACACATTTTCAGTACTTATGCAGATCCCAAATACACATCAGCAGGTACCAGAAGGTAAGAAAATTTGGTTTTGCATAATATTGCGAAACGAAACGCCAGATTATTTGTTTGCTAATAGGCGCCATTTTGTGGTCCTTATACACACGCCATAATAATACTGTAGGTTGAAGCACAGTACGTCTGACTACTATAGCTGTAATGCTGCGACAATCCATCAAGCGGCACGGCTTCTTAGCTCGGCCTGGGCCGATGACAAATTTTGCAGGACGATAAATTGACCTACAAGTTATTACAGATAAACAATATTCCTGTCATTATTTTTATGAGACCAAATTATACATTGATTTAATACATAAAAATAATGCACGTATATCCTGTCAAATGCAATAAACTTGTAATTCTCGTGTATTTTGAAGTTGTAATTGAAATGAAAACGTTTAAATCTCCAAGTTAAATAAAACAATCTGTCAAACAAAACAATGTTAGCAATATTTTTCAATTATATAGTAAAATATATGAATTTTTAATTAATGCAGCAGATAGGAGGGGCTCAAATATAAAAAAAAGTACCAAAGATTTTCACACACACTAGGTGTGGCGAAATTTGTCCTCTGCATTTGACCCATCCCCTTGTTCACCCCGTTAGGTTAGGTAGCAGTGGGCAGCAGCGGTGCCGTGCCCAGGAATCATTTGTTGTGATTTAACCCCCAATTCCAACCCTTGATGCTGATTATACAATCATAAAAACAAATAAACTAAATAAAGTACTGACAAAGTTGCACTTTAATATTTAACAATGCAGGCAGAGCAGTACATGACTTAACTGACAATCAAGTGGGGACCTTCTAAAACAGGGGTCTCAAACTCAATTTACCTGGGGGCCACTGAATGCAGAAACAGGGTGAGGCTGGGCCGCAAGAAAAGATTTCTTAAAAAATCCAACATGCACTTTTTTAATGAATTCACCTTCTATGAATGGCTTTCCCGCCCTAGAAACATACTTGCCAACCCTCACGATTTTTTCGGGAGACTCCTGAATTTCAGTGCACCTCCGACAATCTACCGGTGCAACGATTCTACCGAATGTTTCCCAGTTTTCACCCGGCCGACATTATGAAGGGCTGCCATGACTGCACTGCCTTTAACGTCCTCTACAACAGTGGTTCTCAACCTTTTTTCAGTGATGAACCTCCTGTGAACATTTTTTAAATTCAAGTACCCCCTAATCAGAGCAAAGCATTTTTGGTTGGAAAAAAAGATAAAGAAGTAAAATACAGCACTATGTCATCAGTTTCTGATTCATTAAATTGTATAACAGTGCAAAATATTGCTCATTTGTAGTGGTCTTTCTTGAACTATTTGGAAAAAAAATATATAAAAAAAAAAACTTGTTGGAAAAAAAAAAGCAATTATAAATAAAGATTTCTACACATAGAAGTAATCATCAACTTAAAGTGTCCTCTTTGGGGATTACACGAGAGATCCATCTGGATTCATCGACTTCATTCTAAACATTTCTTCACAAAAAAAGAAATCTTTAACATCAATAGTTATGGAACATGTCCACAAAAAGTCTAGCTGTCAACACTGAATATTGCATTGTTGCATTTCTTTTCACAGTTTATGAACTTACATTCATACTTCATTGAAGTATTATTCAATAAACATATTTTTAAAGGATTTTTGGATTGCTGCTGTATCTTGCAATGTTTTTAATAAATCTCACTTGTCCCTTGGCATACCTTCAAGTATTTCCAGGGGTCCGCACACCCCCACAAGAAGACTACTGCTCTACTACATGTCATCGCACATGCTTTTACATCACACAACTAATGTGCCGGCGCTGTAAAATGTTGTGTGAGACTTGAGCAGAATAACGTTTGCGGCTGCAAAACGTACTTGTTCAACAGCCATACACGTCACACTAAGGGTGGCTGTAAAAAAACTTTTAACACTGTTACAAATATGCGCCACACTGTGAACCCACACCAAACAAGAATGAAGAAACCCTTTTTGGGAGAATTTCCGCACCCTAACACAACTTAAACACAAGAGAACAAATACCCAGAACACCTTGTAGGGCTACAATATACAACACCTCAACCGACGCAAGTAGGGAAGGTGGGGGCGTGGGGGGTTGGTGGTAGCAGGGGTGTGTATATTGTAGCCCGGAAGAGTTAGGTCTGCATGGGATTTTGGGTATTTGTTCTGGTGTGTTTATGGTGTGTTACGATGCAGATGTTCTCCCGAAATGGGTTTGTCATTCTTGTTTGGTGTGGGTTCACGGTCTGGCACATATTTGTAACAGTGTTAAGTTTTTTTATGGCCACCTTTAGTGTGACGTGTGTAGCTGTTGATCAAATATATCTTACAATTACACACGTGCGTCTCATAAGGCCAGATGCAACATATAACTGGGCTTGCACGCTGTCAGTTCAGGATGTAGGGGGCGCTAAAGGCAGTGCCATTGTGGCACACCCTGAATATTGCTGATCTGGTGTCAACTGGGGATTTGAGAAAATTGCTGCCCTGAAATTCAGGGGTCTCTCAGGAAAATTGGGGACGTTGGCAAGTATGATGCTGTCAAGCGCCGTTCATATTAAACTCGCGGGCCGCACCAACATTAAATTGTCAGATCAAAGCGCGAGCCGCATAATAACCTCTCGCGGGCCAATTATGGCCCGTGGGCCGCCTGTTTGAGACCCCTGTTCTAAAACAAAAGTGCAAAGTAACAATATAATCACTACCGTGAAAACAGATGTATTAACAGGTCATATACAAAACAAAATTAAAGTTGGCAGATTCCGAGTGAGGAAACTCCAACATGACATGACAGCACTTTTACAAAATGCTAGTTTTTGTCAATGGTGTTGTATGTCTGTGAGCGTACACTATTTTGTTCAGAGCTTCTTCACCCAACGCCGAGTTTGGACTGTTGAGTGGTTGTATTTCAAGTGGCCGTTGTACCAGTCAGGCACATTCGGCAAACTGGCTTTTCTGCGTTTTGTAGGCTCTTCTTGTTCCAAAGGTTTAAACTGAATTATTCCAACACTGGAGCAGTGGTATTTGGTTGTGTTCATTTTGTCCATCCTAGCTGCTAAGTGCTAGTAACTAATTGCTCCGAATCGCTTCAAAAGGAGTCAAAGACACTTAATGAGGACAAGATAATCCGCCCCATTATTTTCTTTCAGCTGTGGTGTAGCATGTAGCCACTAAAAGCGACAAAAAGCGTGGATGCTCTTGAAACACTCACATGGCAATTTAACAACGCTGGAAAACTTACCGACTTTAATTTTTATTTATCGTTGTTTAACTGACTTATCAAATATCGGCCCAGGCCAATTCATTGCATGCCAAAGTCGTAGTAAAACATTTTGCCAGACTACACGTATCTCTTATGTGCGACTGCCATCTACTGGTCACATTTGTAACACCATGTACCAAATAAAAAATAGCTTTGAGATCAGAAAGCAAAACCAGAATTATTCTGTACATTAGGCGCACTGTGTTATAAGGCGCACTGTCAATTTGTGAGAGAATGAAAGGATTTTAATTGCGCCTTAAAGTCCACAAAATGAGGTATTTTTATATTATTTTTGAGGCTTTTTAATATTTCAATGTGAATATGAAACTTTAACATTTACAGAAATATACTCATGTTTTAAGTATTAGTTTCAAAACAAAGTGACAGGCATTTTTGGGTTTGACTTTGTCTAAATTCACTCTGTAAATATTGCAAAATTTATTTATATAAATATTTATATATCATATTTTATTTATAGTCAGTCAAAATATAGGAGTTTTGGTCCATATCGCCGAGCCTTACCCTGTTTTATAGCCTCAAACTCTCAACTACAGAGAAGGACCCAGTAGTGACCAGAGGCCTAATTTGCATACGCCGCTGCATAAATTAACAGTATAAAGAATTCTATACTCACAGATCAGGTGGTGATCCTGGAGCACTCCCTCCATCCATCTTGATGGGCTTACGCAGAAGTTCATACGGGACCGTGTCTGCACCGCGTGCGATGAGCTGGGGCAGGGAGGGTGTGATGCTCCCATTGGTGAGGGGAGAAGGCTTTCTGGTCACTCCCACATCCAGGGGACAGCCATCATCTGGCATTCCTGAACCGGGGAGGCGAGCTCCCAGACGTTTATTCATTTTTCGATACCTATATACACAGAGCACAGGGAAGAAATTAGAAAAATATCCACATGAAAAAAACCACACATTTAACCACATTATTATTACTATTAAATTGCCAGACTCACTTCTCCAGTTCTTCCTGAGAGTGAGCAAAGGTGCAGTTTGTTCCACGAGGACAGCCTCCCTTCAGCTTCATGTCACGGCACATGTAAGTCTTGTACTTGCTGTGTTGAGGAGGCTAAGACAAACAGTGCATTAATAAATATGAATCCCTCTTATTATATACAGTAATTTAGGGATATTCAACAAAATTGTTTTGATAGCCACATTTTCAGAGAGCTAAAGATCGGACTTCCCCCTTCACTATTTGTCTTATTTTGCTCGGGAACTTTGTGTGGAGTTTGCATGTCCTCCCCGTGAATGCATGGGTTCCCTCCGGGTACTTGGGCTTCCTCCCACTTCCAAAGACATGCACCTGGGGATAGGTTGATTGGCAACACTAAATTGGCCCTAGTGTGTGAATGTGAGTGTGAATGTTGTCTATCTGTATTGGCCCTGCGATGAGATGGCGACTTGTCCAGGGTGTACCCCGCCTTCCGGCCGATTGTAGGTGAGATAGGCACCAGCGACCCCGAAGGGAATAAGCAGTAGAAAATGGATGGATGGATGGATATTCTAGAGAACCAGCATTTTCTACAGTAGACATTTGATTTTGGTCCATTTATTTTGTCAGAGTTACAGAATTGCTCTTCTGTTTATAAAGACCTTTTGCAAAAAAGATCAAGGATCAGCTCTATGACAGCACTCTAGTGATTTTAGAAGGGATGTATATCGTTAAGATTTCATCGATTCGATATTTGTAATTGATACCAGTATTTATCGGTACTCTTATCTGTAGGGGGCAGCATGGCGTAGTGGGAAGAGCGGCCGTGCCAGAAACCTGAGGGTTGCAGGTTCGCTCCCCGCCTATTGACATCCAAATTGCTGCCGTTGTGTCCTTGGGCAGGACACTACACCCTTTCCCCCAGTGCCACTTACACTGGTGAATGAATGATAGGTGGTGGTCGGAGGGGCCGTAGGCGCAAACTGGCAGCCATGCTTTCGTCAGTCTACCCCAGGGCAGCCGTGGCTACAGATGTAGCTTACCACTACCAGGTATGAATGAATGATGGGTTCCCACTTCTCTGTGAGCACTTTGAGTATCTAATAATAGAAAAGCGAGATATAACTCTAATCCATTATTATTATTACTACTATTATTACTATGTGTAGTTAAAATGCGTAAAAAATATTTTTTTATTAGCACAAGAACAACTCCATTAACATGGTGTAACACATCTCACAGCAGGGAAGTCTTTTATCGACACCTGCTTTTTAGGTCTTAAACAAGTCAACTATGATTGCTAATGCAGTTGTCATGTCATCATCTTGTAAAGAGCACACAGATCCATCACTTTTTTATTAATTGCTATTACACCCAGCTGGAAATATCATTTATGTATCAATGTACAGAACACATACTTTTTAAATTATATATCATATTCAATATACCATATAAATCAATACAATCAATGTGCATTTTGTAACAAAAGAAATAGTTTGTTGATGTTGCATGCGGACGTATTTGTGTGACGGACGGTAGGTTGACAGCTACGGACCTATGTATGTGCAAACAATAAATGTAAAAAGACTCAGTGATCAAGTGTAATGCTCAATCGTCCAGTTGTAGCGTTAAGAGACAGAACTAACTGAAAAACATTTAATCAAGGTGTTATTAATGCCACATCGCAAATGCGTCGCAATGGAGTGACGTCAGTACCGTTAGTCCAGAATCTTCTCAGTCCAGGAGTTGAATACCGGTACTTGGTATATATCCCTAGTTTTAAAAAAATCTTCTGCAAAAATGTTGAGTCTCTTACAGGTTGTTTTTAAACTGAAGTCGCACGTCCACCAGTTGAATAGCACAAATAACGAAAAAAAGAGGACCCAAAATGGAACCTTGAGGAATTCTACAAGCACAGGTTTTTCCTCAGATTGTCATTATACCTGTGGCGGCAATTATATGATACCATCATATAATTTGAATAATCTGTGATGATCCAAAATGTTTCTTTAAAAAGGCTAAAAAAAAGTTAGGCATACATTTATAAATAAATAAATGATAAATGGGTTGTACTTGTATAGCGCTTTTCTACCTTCAAGGTACTCAAAGCGCTTTAACACTACTTCCACATTTACCCATTCAAACACATTCACACACTGATGGAGGGAGCTGCCATGCAAGGCGCTAACCAGCACCCATCAGGAGAAAGGGTTCACCCTTTCTCCTTGCTCGGGACACAACGAACGTGACAATGTTGGTACTAGGTGGGGATTGAACCAGGGACCCTCGGGTTGCGCACGGCCACTCTTCCACTGTGCCACGCCGTCCCGTTAAAAAACAAATGTTTTATTAATATTACCAAATATTTTTTCCTCATCATTTTTCTCTATTGTTAATTGTTGCTGCTTATTGTACAGTGTTGTTTGATAGATGCAAGGATGTGAAGTTCCTCTATACAACAGAAGCACTCTAGTCTTTTTAGAGAATTTGCTGCAAAAATGTTTATCTCCCAAGTCTTGTACTGAACTCAGGGGTGTCATTTCCCCCGTCTGCCAAATGAATAGCCGTGCTGTAAGTGGACAAAAACTAATGTTTGCACTTAATATAGTAAACAGAAGTCTCACTGACCTGCTGAGGGTCCGCACCTTTCTTGCTGTGGTTCTGGATGAAGTCCACAAGGCCGTGCACAACAGTCTTCACTGCCACCAACCCCTTCTCAAGCTGCTCCCATGTGGGAGAGGGTGCGTCTGGGAAGAGAAATTAGCAAAGCAGACATTAGATTTAAACATTGCCATTTCATACTTGAGCAGTTATTGCTCAACAGACTTGTCTTTTCAAGCCCTCATTGTCTTTCCGGCTTGGTTGATTTAGCGCCATTCTTACCCGGACTGGGATCAATGTTGGCAAGCAGTTCCAGGTGAGGCCGCAGCCTGTTGAGGTTGGCTGGGTCTCCAGTTCTCTGCAGGGCAATAGTCAGCTCTTGGACACTTTGAGCAAAGGATGCTGGGGTCTGCAGCTATGAAGGTCAACGTGAAAGAGGGGATTAACACACATGCGGTTTTATTTTTGGCAGGCAGCCTTGTCAAACATTACATTGAAAGACACCAGACAACGTGGAGGTATACAGAAAATATATACCAGAAGCAAAGACTCTCACCCACCTTATCTATGATGGATTGCATATGCGACTTGTGTGACTGATCCCCATACAACAAAGAAGACCACTGATCGGGTGCGATGCGCAAGCCGCCCTCCATGGCAATTTGAACAATCTGAGAGTCATGCTCACGTCGCAGTGCCTCGTAAGTACGGAACTCCTCTTTCAGTTGCATGAGGGATGAATCCTCGTCGCGTTTGGTCACCTAAGAACACCACAAATATATTGCATAATTTATATTCTTGATGACTGAAACCCAATGCAAATATCCACCACAGAATATAATGCTCAAAAACACTATTTACCAAAAATGGTTAGAAAATGTGACATTTCTTCTGGTTCTTGACAAAACGGCGTACCTTGAAGCAGGAGGCCCTATAGAGGAGCTGCACCACATGGCCTATGCTCGTCTTGGAGGCCTGGGGGAAGCGAGGTTCAAGCCTCTGGACTACAAAGAGAACCAACACCTTCCGGGACAGAGCCGAGCCATCCTCCAGTGCCAGAAGGACCAGTTTCAGAGCTTCTTCTTGCATCGCTTAAAGAAGCAAAAACAGGCTGTTTAATAGAATATTTTGAGGAAATGAAATAGGTGTTTTCATGAGTGATTTACCTGGGCCAAGAAATTGACATCCTCGTGCACGTACAGCAGCCCACAGGTTTGAAGATAACTGCTGAGGGTTCTGGTGCTGCAAGATGAGTTCTGTGACTGTTCGTTCACCCAAAGAGCGTGCGGCTCTCATGGCCCTCACGCGGCCCTCCTCCTCCACCAACTGGCAGTGGACCAGAGTGACCAGTTTCCTCTGCATGGGTCGACTCAGCATGCTTTGAGCCGTGCTGCTCAGACCCACCCCTGGCAAAATACATATATTCACTTCTCTGATCTTCCAATGAACATCAAGTGCATTAGACTAAAATGGGCACATACAGTGACGCCGGTCTACCCACACCACTCACTCAAACTTCTACAATTGAGGTTTGGAACATACAAATTGAGGGTGTTGTAAAATGCGAATGCATCCTTGCTTTGCAGTGTTAATCTAAAAGATGTCAGAAGCCGCCCTCCTGGCTAGTTGCATGAATGACTTTCACAGTATTTGTATTAAAGGATGTTGTAATTTAATACTTGGACTTGCTGGTGCAGTGAAGCACGGTTCAATTTGACATTTAAAAATAATCTAATATTCACATGCGTATTGTGCTGTGCATGCACTTTACACAATATAGTAATTTAGCTGTTTTAGCTATGACACCTATAAACACTGATGATAATCACAACTTACTTCAGTTGTTAAATATAATAAATCTTTCCATTTTCACATGAACCAATAATGCAGGAACAGGGTAAATGAATGACACCATTTTTATTACCGCCACACCTTGAAAATATGTGTTTCACTTGAAAACAAACAAAAGTAATATATTGTAGCCTGCTGGAGAAATCACAAAAAGTCTGACGTTATTTTTTCATTTTACTACCAATCTTATGATAACAAACGGCACAATTCCAACAGGTTTTACCTCCCGTGAAAACACTTTCGTATCTGTGAGTCCGCACTTCCCCAGACCCACAACACTACCTCATTCTCCGCCAATCACCTTTTGGGCACAGACTGTGTGCAAACATGTGAAAAACTGACATGAAATCCAAACCCCACGAACATAAAATATTAACATTAGCTGGTTGTTACAGTCGAATTGATGTATTTGTAGCCTATTATTTGTGCACTATTGACAAGTAACGTACCGAAAAGTGGCGGATATTAAGAAGAAAAAGTCCAACTGGAGCAACAGCGTCATGCTTGCTGTTGCTTGCCTCTTTCGTCAGGGACACGGAGGAACAGAAGTAAAGATTTTCCAAACACGACTACATTTTATAAAACCAGAAAAGATGCTAGATTTGTTGCTAGTTGTTTTTAATAAAAAACTAATTAAAAGTCTTGAATATAGACGTTTGAAATAATGTCACTTGTACAGTGTACAAAAAGCAGCTACAATTTTAAATATAGCAAAATTATAAAAACAATATGTTAATACTAATAACAGATTTGTTTTAAAATGCATGTATATATTTGGGGGGCTTTTTTTAAAATACATATAGCTAATTATTCCATTACATCTTGGTGACCACGCCCCTAACCACACCCCCAACACCACAGGTATCTTGGCAGTTAAGGGGAAACACCGAGGTACTGGAAGGGGGAGAGAGAAGCGGCACAAGAAGGAAACATCTTTGTTCTTATATTTTGGACTACAAAGGCTTTGTATCTCCTTACTGATGTTTGCATGTGCTTTTGGGTTGTATTGAAACATCTCATCATCATGAAACACATCTATGATGTCAGTTTGTGTTTAAGGATGTGAAATTTGCTTATCACTTGCGCTAATTGCCATGACTCAGCAGACAAGCATGCTGCTCAACCGGGCACATTTCAAAATGCTGGGTGCAAGATACTGGTCATATTGTTATAGTATCTGATCTCTTCTAGACATCACTGTAGGCCAAATATAAAACTGGCATCCCAAAAGCAAGACTAAATATGAGGGCAACTAGAATGTCAAGGGATCATAACAAAAGGGCAAACAAGCACATGGATGTGTGTGCGTTGGGCACCTCGTGTGTTGCTGAGGGGTTTCAGGTAGAGGGCCAGCTCCTCCACACACTGCTTGGCCTCCTCATAATGCTGAGAGTCCTCAGGACTGGTAATCAAAGCAACTGGCTGAGCCTTAGGGACCTGCACACAATAATAAGAAATCAGAGTGAAATAATGTTATTCCTTCAGTCACAGTACTGGTGCACAGAAAGTGAAAATGTACTTCTAGGAAACACTATACAAGATGTTTGGGTGTCTGTTCAATTAACATTTGTGAAGTCAGAGGGCACTGATGTTGGACCCAAGACTGAGGTTGGTTCTATTTCATCTCAAATGTGTTCAATGGGGTTGAGGTCAGTCAGCATTCCATTTTAGTTACAAGCACGTCCTTAGGAACTTCCTAAACTATTCCTACAAAATTAGAAGCACCCAGTTCAAAAAGTCTTGGTGAAATAAGGAAATATGGTTCAGGTTTCTAACAGGAAATGATAGAAGGAAAACATGATTTAATAATTTATCCAGTGGCTGTGAAAACCACCGGTATAACGTGTCCTTCCTTTTATCAGCTGTGCAAAAAATGACAAGTTTTTATTTCTGTGCTTTCACTCGTTTTACTTAGCTGCAGTTCTATTGTGAAATGTGGCCATGCATACCACACCACAGCAGCATTAATTACTCTTAACCCACACACACACACACACACACACACACAGAAAAATACCAGGTTCTTATCCAAGAACTGTAGCTATTTTTATCCCTTCAGTGTGCTTTTTTATAAACCTGCGTCTACTTGCAGTTATCGTCTTTGCACTGTAAGATTTGAACTGTTAGTTCTCAAAAGATTCTAGTGACAAACAGCTTTTCTGATGCCTGTGTTTATCAGTTATTTGTGATTGAAAGCTAAAACAGTAATTATGAACCCAAGCTCATAGATTAGACCAAGTAAACACTTGATTCTTTCAGCACTGAAATATGTCTAAGAACAGTTGCTACATCTTAAATGTAGACTACAATGTACTAATTGGACATTTTCTCATACATCTGCTGTTGTACAAAACTTTAGACTTTAAACAGAGTTTATATCACATAAGATCAGCCTATCCCGCGAGATGGCAACTCAGCTATAAGCAATGTCTCTGTGCAGTTTGCTTTTTCGTTCACTTTTTGCACAGTAAGTGTGAGATGTCAGGATCAAAAGGATTAATGGTGCAAAGGTTGTTTAGCTTATTGTAAAACATTCAAAGATGTATTCCAAAGGGAATTATCACTACCTATTATAATGTTACGAGATAATGGATTATGTTGGGGTTTTTGTACATTCTACGGTGGTTAATTACTTGTGTCACAAGTGAAAATATTTTAAAAAATTGACAAGATGTTTGCATTTTGACTTTTTTTAGTAAGACTGAGCATTCTATATTTTAAGGGTAATCTAAAGAGGCTGTTTGCAACATTTACACAGATACCTACAGTGTGCTAATTAGGGTTCTGGGAAAAAAATGGATTTTAATTTGAATCGTGATTCTCACGTTGTGCGATTCAGAATCGATTCTCATTTTTAAAAAATCAATTTTTTTTTATCAATCCAACAAAACAAAACACAGCAATAGCATAACAATGCAATCCAGTTTAAAAACCAAACCTGACCCAGCAACACTCAGAACTGCAATAAACAGAGCAATTGAGAGAAGACACAAACACGACACAGAATCATCCATCCATCCATTTTCTACCGCTTATTCCCTTTGGGGTCGCTGGTGCCTATCTCAGCTTCAATCGAGCGGATGGCGGCGTACACCTTGGACAAGTCACCACCTCATCGCAGGGCCAACACAGATAAACAGACAACATTCACACGCACATTCAAATACTAGGGCCAATTTGGTGTTGCCAATCAACCTATCCCCAGGTGCATGTCAACTCCACACAGAAAGATCCCGAGCCCGGGATTGAACCCTGACTACTCAGGACCTTCGTAGTGAGACAGACGCACAAACCCCTCTGCCACCGTGAAGCCCAGAACAAACCAAAAGTAGTGAAACAAAAATTAATATTATCAACAACAGTATCAATATTAGTTATAATTTCAGCATAGCAGTGAAAAAAAATAAGTCATATTTTTGGTTTGTTTAATAGTTCAAACAAATTTACATTATTGCAATCAGTTGATAAAACATTGTCCTTTACAATTATAAAAGTTTTTTTTTACAAAACTCTACTACTCTGCTTGCATGTCAGCAGACTGGGGTAGATCCTGCTGAAATCCTATGTATTGAATGAATAGAGAAACCTTTCAAATCGGGAAGAAATCGTTTTTGAATCGAGAATCGCGTTGAATTGATAAAAAAAAAAAAATGTGATTTTGAATCGAATCTTGACCCCAAGAATCGATATTGAATCGAATCATGGGACACCCAAAGATTCGCAGCCCTAGTGCTAACGTTCCAAATTATTTTAAATAGTATATACTACGCACGGATTAGCTCTGGGTGTTAGCTAATAATAGTGATTTAGATAGCTAGCATCATTGAATGTCATAACAACAACAAGATGGGAAAATGAGACATTTGTAAAACAGATGTGTTCTGTTAAACCACTAATGGTAACATACGCTAGCCGGGGGTGGTTTTGTTATGTTTTGCTTTAAAAAAAATGCAACTGTTGGTCAAGTTGCAAACAGCTCCTTTGAGGTTATAATTTAAGGGTAAATTCAATCTTAAATTTGGAATGTACGCACAACACAAAGAAGTGTTTGTGTTTCAGTGTAAAAAGAGATACTAAGAAATGATTTTCAATATATAGTATCACAAGGTGCTTACAGTATTATATATTTTTTTATTATTTATTATACTGCTACCATCACTTAGTACTTGCATATGCATGTGCTTAATGTGTATATGTATGTATTTTGGTGCCAAATAAATGTTTAATACAGGGGGTAAAGATTATCATAAATAATACATTAAAATAATAACCGTAAATTAATTATATACATGATAATGAAAAGAAAGCTAGGTAGTTCATTTTCAAATAAAGGGTGGGAAGTTCTACTTTTTCATACTGCTTTTTGAATACAATGAAATGTAATAACTGTATTGATTTTCATTTTTAAGTGTAATTGTGATATACTATAACAGGGTTCCCCTGCATGCAACTGATAGTGTCTCCTCGACACGGCATAATACTGTAAAAGCCGCCACATCTTAAAAATGAGGGATTTTTACGGGAAAACAAATAAAATATAATAAAAAAAATGTTTATCTAGGACAGGGGCGCTCACACTTTTTCTGCAGGTGAGCTACTTTTCAATTGACCAAGTCGAGGGGATCTACCTCATTCCTATTTATAATTTATATATATTTATTTATTTATGAAAGAGACATTTTTGTTAACAAGTTAATGGTGTTTAATGATAATACAAGCATGTTTTACACACATAGATTCCTTTCTTTCATGAAGACAAGAATATAAGTTGGTGTATTTGATTCTGATGACTTGCATTGATAGGTGGCGACTTGTCCAGGGTGTACCCCGCCTTCCGCCCGATTGTAGCTGAGATAGGCGCCAGCGCCCCCCGCAACCCCAAAAGGGAATAAGCGGTAGAAAATGGATGGATGGATGGACTTGCATTGATTGGAATTAGATAGACTTCGTTATGAGAGTAGCATGTGTGTGGCCCTTTAATGTCTGGCAGCAGGTGAGTGACGTCAGTGAGTGTGCGGGTGGGCAAGCAAGTGAGAAAGCGGTCGCTGAGGGCGGGGGAGAAATACATAGGCATCAAACTCCGTAGCTTGCTAGCTTGTGCACGCTAGCTTTCTGAGACTCTTATTTTGTTAGCACAGGCAGGATGAAACAGGTCTTTTATGGTGAAGACAGGAACTGTGCAGTCGGTCTTTAGAGTTTTGACAGTAGGTACGGAGTCTCTAGAAATAAAATGTGTTTCTCTGCGTCCGCCCTGTTAGTGATTTTTTTTCTTAAATATGAGCTTGCAGCAGCCAGCGTCATCTCACAAGATCCTCGGGTGCCGAGAATGTCAAACAACTGACGAAAGTGAAGTCTTGTTATGATTGATGATTGCTCATTTTTATGGATATTTTTTAATGCCTGGCTTGAGATCGACTGACACACCCTCCGAGATCGACCAGTCGATCGCGATCGACGTAATGCCCACCCCTGATCTAGGATAACAAACTTATTTTCCTTCCAATTACAGTACAATGGTAAAGAAATATACATTAATGAGAAATACAAGTTTATATCCTTATAAATTGTTACTTGCATTATTTATTCTAATTATGGCACATTATAAACACTGTATAGTTTTTATTGATCATTTCTTAAGTTTAACAGCATGATGTGAAAAGATCTGAGTCTGTCTGCTTAAAGATAAGTAAATTATTTGCATATAGTTCTGTGTGGCACTTTGAAACTGTCACCAAGAATATATTGACAGTCTAAAAGTGACATGTATTTTTGCCGTTATATGCGTTTATAAAAAATTATAAAATAAAAATATAAAGACCGCAAATCGAATCGCAATCACAACTTCAAAGAGAAAAATCGCAATTACGTTTTTCTCAAAATCGTGCAGCCGGAGTATGTTCACAATCATGAGAACTCCTGACATCAATAACAAATTAAAATTTAAACCATCAATGCCATAGAGCACAAATGGATATATGTAGCCTAATTTTGGCGCATTACTGACTAGGGATGCGTCCAAAATTCGGCAGCCGTTGTTGAAAGCAGATGTGATGACGTAATCAATACCCACGGATTGTTTGGAGCAGAGGCAGCATGTCTGTGATGTGGATGTACTTTATTATATCCGAGATGTACCTGCAGACAGAGCTCTACCAAATGTGCAATTAGATCTTTTAGGACTGAAAGGCTGGAGCAGAAGCGTGAAGCAAGTGTGACGTCAGACTCACTGCTCTTTGCAGACATCAAGCGACAGAAGTAAAGAGTCTCTGAACACAAGTACAGACTCCAATAACACTAGAAAAATATGCTAAATGTGTTGTTAAATTTGTAGCTTTTTAATAAAGAAAATGTCACTAAATGCAATGGAAAATTCTCTCAAAACTTGAACATTTCTCAACAAAGTACAGAGTAAAATGAGTAGCAACAACTGAAAAATGGAGCAAAACAATATAAAGAAACAATCTATGGTAATATTAATCAATAGCAGATTAGTTTTTAAAATATATGTATAACATTGTTTTTATAGAAAATATATGCATCATCACAATTCATGCAGCTTATAGGATGACATATTGACCACAGCCCCTGGCCATGCCCTGACCGCCACGGGTATATTTGCCATTTGGGGAAACCCTGTATATCACAATGGTTATTTTTTTCACTTTCATTTTCTTTGGTTTTAGACATGTCAGAAAAAAACTATGACTAACTTTATTTTGTTTGTTTTAATAAGATTTTAATAAAAAATGTGGTTGACCTTTTTTTACACACTTGTAACGGGATTTAATGTGAAAACAAGGCTTGTGTACAGTAGTTAATAGCTCTTATGATATACTATTTTAAATTTCCATCACTTCGGATGGAAAACCAGTTACATCTAAAAGTTTGTGTGAGGGTTGTACCTACAACTACTATGTTCAAATATTATGTACTAGGTATGTGTGTATTTGCCGCTGGCTGGATCTCCGCCGTGGTCATTGTTTTACACTTGATCTGGTCATCGAGAGTAGCGACCGGATCACGGCTTTCAACTCCACTATACACCAATACTCATGACCTAGAACACATATTTTAGTTGATCTAGTATGTCAAAATGTTTGTATTTGAATTGTACTATGCAAAAAATCTCTAATAAAACATAAGGTATACATTTATCTGTGAGCCTGCCTTATATATTTTAAAATTATCCATTCGCACAACGTGATGAGGCGGTGTACCCGCCTGCCCGATAGCAGCTAGGATAGGCGCAAGCCACCTCGTCAGGGACACGCGGTAGAAAATGGATGGCAATCGCAAACTGATTTATTGAACCTGACGAGTTCCTGGCCGTTTGTTTTGTGACTCATAAGTCGAGTCCGAGCAGCCAGGTTTACCCAGATTTTGAATAACTTCCAATATAATGAATTTACTCAATTAAAAATACGTAACAGTGAAACCTCTTTTTTTTCTTAGTTTAGCAAACTTTCTAATGATGCCAACCTTTTAAAAATTGGGTAAATATTAAGAAAGTTATGAAATTTTTAATAAAACGGTCACAGCTAATATCCTGATCCCCAGTGACTTTGTATTTAAAGTTGACCATAAATGAGTGTGTTTTCACCTGTTTTAAAAGTCCATAACTTTCTTAATATCTATCACGGGAAAATTATACTTAAACACTGCAATCGTCGTCTGATAACACTGGTTTCATGTGAATCTATTTTTTACTTTGCACATATACCTACATGGACTCTTTTTCAAAATGTTATTTGAAATACTTTTGTAAAAGCTCCAAAATACTCTAATTACATCAAGATTTTGGGATGGTGTACACAGGTAAATCTGTCTTTGACAACATACTTGTGGGCCTAACAGTGAATGGAAAAGTCTCAAGTTTGACAAATTTGCCAAATACAACTTACGGCACTGCATATTCCACGTACCATTAGGGCGGTGCATGATTAGGACAGGGGGGGCTAATGTGTAAACAAGAAAAGCCATGACTCACCTGGCCTCCCACCAGCTGCAGGAGGGCCGTGTTGACAGGCAGCTGCTCGATGTCCGTACTGATGGCTGTCTGGTCGAAGGGACAGGCCTTGCGGTGCAACTTGTTCAGGCACATCTTGCAGACGGTGTGTCCGCAGCCCAAACTGATGGGCCACCGAACAGTCTCCTCAAATGTCTGCGTGCAGATCGGGCATAGCAGGAACTCTGTCCACTGTGGCGCTTGAACGGGCATGATTACTGTTTTGATGTGGGTGGGATGAGTGCGTGTGAATGTGTATAAACTATGAAACAGAAAAAAATATAATAATAATATATGAAAGATTCCACTGGAATCAAGATTTTTTTCTTCCGAACTCAATCGTTCTTAAATGTCCTCACATATTGTGGATTTGGGGTCATATCACACGATGAATACTGCAAGAAAGAAAAATGAAAGCATATTACTGCCATGAACAATCTCTTAAATTGCAGTAGTGAAAAGGGCATACTCACATCATTTAATTGGCAAAACCTGACTCTATTGTAACTATGTTGAGTATTTATACGGACAAGATATGTGGTATTGCAGCATAGATCGGAGCAAACAGCAGGGACTAATAACTAGCCTCAGGACCAAAACAACTGCTTGTGTGGCCTACTAAAGTCTAGCTGTGGTTGTGGACAAAGGGTGCTTGCATTAGCCGATCTAGCCTCTCAACGCTATCCCCGACTTGTTGTGAGGGCTGACGTTTGCTAATAGAATTAAAGTAGCATTGAGCCACAGGTAGGCTTTGATTGTAGGCTCAATTTGCTTACTGTCGTGACTATCGTGTCACACGTACCACATGTTTAACTGATAGAAAGCTGTACTCTGCAGACTTACGGCGATGAGCATTAGCCTGCTAATGCTAAGGGTGGCTAGCTGAGTCAACGTCGTGTAAATTACAGCTGAAGTTACTTCATGTGCTTCATTCTACGCTCACCACCTTGATATTTACTTCAACAAGACAACAGTCGGCGATTACTAATCAAGGATTAGGGACGTGATACGAAAAAAGTGAAGCCATTTGGCTGAGGAGATTATGTAACATTTATTTCCCGTAGCGTCCCAATTGTTTTTAAACGTTGCCACATTAGCCGCACAAGTAAATCACATGTCTGGGACTATTAAAATATCGGGTGTTGAGCGGCTAACAAAAATACTTCGGATGAGTAACAAATGCTAACGTGCTAATGGCAGCCGAGCATTATTAGCTACACAGATACACAACACTAACAATGCCCCCAGAAACACAACACACGGCAGGTACTGCGGGGCGAACGTGGTCGCGGCTACTCACTCATTCCAAACGACTTGGAAGATGTTCATCTTTTTTTAACAAAATGCGATATTTCCTTGCCATGTCGACGGTGCAGCTCAGCCGCTGCTGAGGTTCGGGGAGGGTGTCAACTCCACACAGCTAGCCGGTTACAGCTAGCTGGGGGGTGTGGGGGGCAATGGGCGGAGGGCGTCCTCTCGTGGCGAAAGCATGTATGTGCGCCCTGAAAAAGGGCACAAAACAAGAACAGAGATGGATGGAGGGATAGCTAGATGGATAGATAGATAGATAGATAGATAGATAGATAGATAGATAGATAGATAGATAGATAGATAGATAGATAGATGGATGGATAGATGCCAGCAACACGTGACAAAGAAGTTGGGAAAGGTGGCAAAAATACTGATTAAGTTGAGGAATTCTCATCAAACACTTATTTGGAACATCCTACAGGTGTGCAGGCTAATGGGTCCCATTTTTATAGTTATTGGTGTGACTTGGCTGGGGTTTGAACTCACAACCTACCGAACTCAGGGCGGACACTTTAACCACTCGGCCATATACATACATATATATGTATATCTATATATATATATATATATATATATATATATATATATATATATATATACATATATATATATATATATATATATAGATATATATATATATATAGATATATATATAGATATAGATATATATATATATATATATATATATATATATATTAGATATAGATATATATATATATATATCTGTTTCATGAGGGGTTCCCTCAATCATCAAAAATCTCCTGATGATTGAGGGAACCCCTCATGAAACAGATCTGTAGAGATGAAGTAGTCTTGTGATTTTTTCCCACACCTACATATTGCGCTCTACCACGGTATCGAGCACTATTCTCTGGATAATCCAATCAAGACATATATTTATATATATATATATATATATATATATACATCCATCCATCCATCATCTTCCGCTTATCCGAGGTCGGGTCGCGGGGGCAACAGCCTAAGCAGGGAAACCCAGACTTCCCTCTCCCCAGCCACTTCGTCTAGCTCTTCCCGGGGGATCCCGAGGCGTTTCCAGGCCAGCCGGGAGACATAGTCTTCCCAACGTGTCCTGGGTCTTCCCCGTGGCCTCCTACCGGTTGGACGTGCCCTAAACACCTCCCTAGGGAGGCGTTCGGGTGGCATCCTGACCAGATGCCCGAACCACCTCATCTGGCTCCTCTCGATGTGAAGGAGCAGCAGCTTTACTTTGAGTTCCTCCCGGATGGCAGAGCTTCTCACCCTATCTCTAAGGGAGAGCCCCGCCACACGGCGGAGGAAACTCATTTCGGCCGCTTGTACCCGTGATCTTATCCTTTCGGTCATGACCCAAAGCTCATGACCATAGGTGAGGATGGGAACGTAGATCGACCGGTAAATTGAGAGCTTTGCCTTCCGGCTCAGCTCCTTCTTCACCACAACGGACCGGTACAACGTCCGCATTACTGAAGACGCCGCACCGATCCGCCTGTCGATCTCACGATCCACTCTTCCCTCACTCGTGAACAAGACTCCTAGGTACTTGAAGTCCTCCACTTGGGGCAGGGTCTCCTCCCCAACCCGGAGATGGCACTCCACCCTTTTCCGGGCGAGAACCATGGACTCGGACTTGGAGGTGCTGATTCTCATTCCGGTCGCTTCACACTCGGCTGCGAACCGATCCAGCGAGAGCTGAAGATCCCGGTCAGATGAAGCCATCAGGACCACATCATCTGCAAAAAGCAGAGACCTAATCCTGCGGTTACCAAACCGGAACCCTTCAACGCCTTGACTGCGACTAGAAATTCTGTCCATAAAAGTTATGAACAGAATCGGTGACAAAGGACAGCCTTGGCGGAGTCCAACCCTCACTGGAAATGTGTTCGACTTACTGCCGGCAATGCGGACCAAGCTCTGGCACTGATCGTACAGGGAACGGACCGCCACAATAAGACAGTCCGATACCCCACACTCTCTGAGCACTCCCCACAGGACTTCCCGAGGGACACGGTCGAATGCCTTCTCCAAGTCCACAAAGCACATGTAGACTGGTTGGGCAAACTCCCATGCACCCTCAAGAACCCTGCCGAGAGTATAGAGCTGGTCCACAGTTCCACGACCAGGACGAAAACCACACTGTTCCTCCTGAATCCGAGGTTCGACTATCCGACGTAGCCTCCTCTCCAGTACACCTGAATAAACCTTACCGGGAAGGCTGAGGAGTGTGATCCCACGATAGTTGGAACACACCCTCCGGTCCCCCTTCTTAAAGAGAGGAACCACCACCCCGGTCTGCCAATCCAGAGGTACCGCCCCCGATGTCCACGCGATGCTGCAAAGTCTTGTCAACCAAGACAGCCCCACAGCATCCAGAGCCTTAAGGAACTCCGGGCGGATCTCGTCCACCCCTGGGGCCTTGCCACCGAGGAGCTTTTTAACTACCTCAGCGACCTCAGCCCCAGAAATAGGAGAGTCCACCACGGATTCCCCAGGCACTGCTTCCTCATAGGAAGACGTGTTGGTGGGATTGAGGAGGTCTTCGAAGTATTCCTTCCACCTATCCACAACATCCGCAGTCGAGGTCAGCAGAACACCATCCGCACCATACACGGTGTTGATAGTGCACTGCTTCCCCTTCCTGAGGCGGCGGACGGTGGTCCAGAATCGCTTCGAAGCCGTCCGGAAGTCGTTTTCCATGGCTTCCCCGAACTCTTCCCATGTCCGAGTTTTTGCCTCCGCGACCGCTGAAGCTGCACACCGCTTGGCCTGTCGGTACCTGTCCACTGCCTCCGGAGTCCTATGAGCCAAAATGACCCGATAGGACTCCTTCTTCAGCTTGACGGCATCCCTCACCGCTGGTGTCCACCAAGGGGTTTTAGGATTGCCGCCCCGACAGGCACCAACTACCTTGCGGCCACAGCTCCGATCTGCCGCCTCGACAATAGAGGTGCGGAACATGGTCCACTCGGACTCAATGTCCAGCACCTCCCTCGTGACATGTTCAAAGTTCTTCCGGAGGTGGGAATTGAAACTTTGTCTGACAGCAGACTTGCCAGATGTTCCCAGCAGACCCTCACAATGCGTTTGGACCTCCCAGGTCTGTCCGGCATCCTCCCCCACCATCGCAGCCAA
>NC_084624.1:19760441-19870441 GCF_033978795.1 Nerophis ophidion | reverse complement strand
GCGGAAGGCGGGGTACACCCTGAACAAGTCGCCACCTCATCGCAGGGCCAACACAGATGGACAGACAACATTCACACTCACATTCACACACTAGGGCCAATTTAGTGTTGCCAATCAACCTATCCCCAGGTGCATGTCTTTGGAAGTGGGAGGAAGCCGGAGTACCTGGAGGGGACCCTCGCATTCACGGGGAGAACATGCAAACTCCACACAGAAAGATCCCGAGCCTGGGATTGTACCAAGGACTGCAGGACCTTCGTTTTGTGAGGCAGACGCACTAACCCCTCTGCCACCGTAAAGCTAGGCTAATAAGATCGTTAATTTATTCATTTTCTGTACCGCTTATCCTCATTAGGGTCAGCTGGAGCCTATCAGCTGACTTTGGGTAAGAGGCAGGATACACCTTGGACTGGTCATTCGTCAATCAGAAATAAACTCAGATGCACACCTCATATTTTGAAAAGTATAAAGAACTGCGGACCAATAGCCCACAATGCAGATTTTACCCAGGTCATGGTACTTGGGGGCCGCGCGTTTCGCCCTTGCAAACACAAAAAGTACAGAAAGAGAAACAACACTTTAATATTGTCAGGACTTGGTCAAAAATAGAACTCAGATGCAGAGGTGGGGGAAAATCCGGTAGACTTTTATTTTGTAAAGTTCACGTTTCACCCCTTGAGTCAGGGCAATACAACAGCTATCAACTTTAACTAGGTGAAAAGGTTTCACAAAATGTGAACAAACTGAAAATCACTCCAAAAGGAGGAAACGAAAATATCTCTAACTACACCAACGAGGAATAGAACTATGAAATTTAAACAACAAAAGACACTCCAAAAGGAGAGAAAAACAATGGGCCTTTAAGCTTCTACACTGATTCTTATCTATAGAAATAATTAACAAAAGGTCACACAAAAATGAAGAAAAGAAGAGACGGTAAAAGTAAACTGAACTCACCACTGCGACTTGAAAATTTCACAAATAAAAATTCACTCTGCTTAAGAGGAGAAAAGGAAAACTCAAAATACCCACTTGGAAATTCAGGATTTAGATAACAAGACGAGGCAAGGCTTGGGTATGATGCTGAAGATGCACGAGCCATTCTGGCACAGAACAAAGGGAAGCGTGGGCTTATAAGACACATGGGAGTAATAGGGAACAGGTGGAAACAATGAGGAAGGGCAAGTGACCTGAAACGAGAGGAGAGTTATTTTTCAAACTAAAACATGAAATTCACAAGACATAAAAAAAACAAGACAAGACACCCCTCACCGCGATGTGACAAGTATCATGTGTGGCAGAATAATACATAGTTGAAGGAGGGCAAAACTTTAGTTTTTCTGTATTAACGATTTAAATGTAACCTCCATTATGTCCCCCAAGTGAGAGGCAGCATTGTCTGGGAGCCAACGAAAAGGAAAGTGAAAGTAAACAGTTAAAAGAGAGTAATTAACATGGGCTAAATGTCTGGTCCAAACTGCTCAAATGCCGGGGCCGTGATCAAGGAAAGAGTTGGTAATCTTCGTGATTCTCCAACTGGTATGCGGCTCTTAGTGTACGCTGTAGACCTCTGTAAATACATGGAGTATCACAGATGATGTTTGTGCAGGGTGTGTACTGTAGCAGTGGTTAAAATATTAAATTTACTTGATAAAATAAAACCTGTCTTGTTTAAATGAATACTTGGTATTTTCTGGTGAAACAAGTTTGAGAATCAGTGTTCTATGACGCGGACAATGACAACTAAAAAGTGTCGTGGTTTCATTATTCCGTCTTAAAATAAGTCTGCCAATACCTATTCCACTGCAACACCATCACTGCACTGATAAATTATACAGTAGTAGGATTTGTTTAGATTTTTTATTTAATCCTTGTATTTAATAGTTTGTTTATTTACTGTACTTACGTCCCTTGTGTGTTCTGTGTATAGTATTAGTGACTTGGGTACTATTTATAACAATAAAGGTCAATCAACAGCACAGTGTAAGAATGAAACAAATTTTGAGAATGGGCCGCAGGTACATGTATATGAAAATGGTTGCATGTCACAATTGGTCCCATGGGCCAACTTTGGTGACCCCTAAAGTAGGATGTAAATCAAGGGTGTCCAAACTTTTTCAAGCAAGGATGGTACACGGAACAATTGAAGGATGCAGGGTCATGTCGATACTTTTCATGCATGAAATAATAATCTGCATATACAAAAATCTCAATATATGCAAATCCATCTGAATAGAACATCGAAATTATGATGTGTCATGTGACAAAGTGTAAAATATGCCATCGGGTTAATGAAAAATAAGCTGCAGGAAATTGCCTCACTTTGGACATCTCTAATGTAAACAAAATATTTTCCAATAGGCCTTTAAGTTGGTGCCCAGAAGAAAACAAATACTATTTTAACTGCAACAGGCAGCCTTATAAGATATGTGGAAGACGATCATTGAAAAAAAGCCAGGCAGAATGTAGAGTATTTTTTTTACATTATGTTATGTTTGAATGAACCATATAAAGTCTAATTCAGAGGTGTCAAACTCATGTTACCTCAGGGGCGCATGGAAGAAAATCTATTCCCATGTGGGCCGGACCGTTAAACTCATGGCATGATAACTTAAAGGCCTACTGAAACCCACTACTACCCACCACGCAGTCTGATAGTTTATATATCAATGATGAAATATTAACATTGCAACACAACCAATACGGCCTTTTTAGTTTACTAAATTACAATTTTAAATTTCCCTGGAGTTTCGTCTTGAAAACGTCGTGTAATGATGACGTTTACGCAAGACGTCACAGGTTTTAAGGAAATATGAGCGCTGCACACACACACAACTAAAAGTCACATGCTTTAACGGCATAATTACACAGTATTTTGGAGATCTGTGTTGCTGAATCTTTTGCAGTTTGTTCAATTAATATTGGAGAAGTCAAAGTAGAAAGATGGAGTTGGGAAGCTTTAGCCTTTAGCCACACAAACACACGGTGATTCCTTGTTTAAAATTCCTGGACACCCGTGGAGACACCCTTCCGACTATCAGGTACTATTTAACTCAATAAAACACTAGCAACACAATAGAAAGATAAGGGATTTCCCAGAATTATCCTAGTAAATGTCTCTAAAAACATCGGAATCCGTCCCAATGCAATCGCGTTGTTTTTTTTAACTTGTTTTTTTTAATCATTTTTTTTTTCTAATCCGTCGCTATCAATATCCTCAAGCACAAATCTTTCATCCTCGCTCAAATTATTGGGGAAATTGTCGTTTTCTCGGTCCGAATAGCACTTTTTGTTGGAGGCTCCCATCAAAAATAATGTGAATATGTGAGGATCCCCCCCACGTGTGACATCATCGTCCGCGACTTCCGGTAGAGGCAGGGCATTTCTCTTAGCACCAAAAGTTGCGAACTTTATCGTGGATGTTCTCTACTAAATCCTTTCAGCACAAATATGGCAATATCCCGAAATGATCAAGTATGACACATAGATTGGACCTGCTATCCCCGTTTAAATAAGAAAATCTCATTTCAGTAGGCCTTTAAACATACAACTATGACAACTTCAGATTGTTTCTTTGTTTCACTGTTGACCAAAATAGAACAAGCAGATTCTGAAAATGTACATATTACAAGTAACGGTCTTGACTAAACACTTCAAGTAAGTTGAAAATTCTGAGGAAATCATTGGTGCGGGTTTCAAATACACCATGAACACAATGAACTTGGACTTATTCCCTGTGTATCTACAAAGTAATTCAACTTTAAGCCCATCTAGGATTGAACAAAAAGCAAAATAAATCATATATAAAAAACATTGTATGTATGAACTACCTCAGTTGTCATTTCCACATATTCATCCTGTGCTATGTCAACAAACCTACAAACTAAGGTAGAAACTATTTAAGAGGGTGACTGAGAACCTTCATAACTTAAATGACTGACAGTATTGCAGTACATCATACTGTTCACGTTCTTTAAATTCTCAGAGAAAACAATAATGTTCACAGAGCTATGTCAATGTGCAAAGTCTCATGCAGCATTTAAATCTTTATTTTACTTTCTTTAAACTTGTATAGAAGACAATAATGTTCACAGAACTATGTCAATATGCAGAGTGTCATGCAGCATTTAAGTCTGTATTTTACTTGTTTTAATCTTGAAGAGAAGACGATAATGTTCACAGAACTATGTCAATGGGCAGAGTCTAATGCAGCATTTGACGTGACGTGAATTATATTTTATATAGCGCTTTTCTCTAGTGACTCAAAGCGCTTTACATAGTGAAACCCAATATCTAAATTACATTTAAACCAGTGTGGGTGGCGCTGGGAGCACGTGGGTAAAGTGTCTTGCCCAAGGACACAACGGCAGTGACTAGGATGGCAGAAGCGGGAATCGAACCTGCAACCCTCAAGTTGCTGGCACGGCCACTCTACCAACCGAGCTATACCGCCCCAAGTGGGGTTAATTACCAATTATTTATTTTACTCCTGTTTGTCTTACGCTGGGTGGAGGGCTAGGAGTGACTTTACTGTGTACTTTTTGCTTGGTATACTTGCTCGCCCCGGTTGCTTGCCTAACAAAATTGCTATCGCGACATCCAGTGGACACATTGAGAACTGCAGTTTCTTTCATTTAAAACTGCAGCTGAATTTTACGCTGAGCAAAGTCATCTCAGGACATCCCTTAATTCATTGTTATAATTCCTTCTGATATCTCATACTAAGTTGTAAAACGACAACTATCAATCTATCCAGGTGTGAGCTAAAAACATGAACCGACAATCTAAATACTGACCAATTACTTTTACATTAATATTGTGCTTTTTAGTTTTAATGAGCATAGACAGAGAAAAACATAAACAGTAAAATAAACCACAACTTGTTTTTATGGTTGAAAAAACTCCATTGCAACACATACAAATGTCTATATCAGGGGTAAGGAACCCTTGGCCCGTGAGCCAGATGTGGATCTTTTGATGACTGCATCTGGCTCTCTGATAAATCTTAGCAGACATTGCTTAACACAATAAATAATAAATAATTCCGCTGGAAATCACAGTGTTAAAAATAATGTTCAAAATTTAAAACATTCTCATGCATTTTAATCCATCCATCTGTTCTCTACGGCACCTGTTCAAGGCTGCGGGGGGCTCAGCCAACCCAAGCTGTCTTTCGGGGTACAGGAGGGTCGCATTAATGGTAAGAAGTATTTTATTTATTATTGGTAAGCGTCAAAATAACAATGTTATTTAAAAGAATAAGATACTTTTTATACTCTAAAAATGTTGGTCTTACTTAAAAATGCATGCATTTAGTTGTATTCAATGTTAAAAAATATTATATGGCTCTCACGGAAAAACATTTTAAAATATTTGGCTTTCATGGCTCTCTCAGCCAAAAAGGTTCCCGACCACTGGTCTATATCATACATGTAAACATATACGATTTCCTAATACAGTATACAATGTACTATTTGTTTGTCATTCACAAGTTGCAGCAGTGGTTGTTGCATAACAAAAGTGCAGAATGTAACATTCCCTGTAGAACAGATGTCAGCTGTGCAGATGTGCATGCTGCTATTATTAGCAGCTGAAGCTGTGGGGGAAGGAGGGGTCTCTGTGTGTGTGTGTGTGCGTGCGTGTGTGTGTGAGTGTATCTATTTATATGCGTAAACCAGTTGTTGTGAAGGAGGCAGGTTCTGCAAACAGCTGCGTATGTCATGACTAGAACAAGGCAACAAATGGATAAACAATACAATCTTTTAAGTCAAAACAAAAAGCACAATTAATTAAAACTTGTTGTAGCTGTTACTTAAAAACAAAAAAAGAAATCTGCATTTTTATCCAAATTTGAAAAACGGGCTTGACACAAATCGCGTTGGTAGTTATTTTGCATCCTGCTGCAAACAAGACACCTCTTTTTGTGTGTGTTTGTGTCAGATGAAGGCGCCCACGGAGGATTTGAGGACTCAGTCATTCTTCAAGAACTTGTGCCCTACTTGAGGTATGCAATCAGTCACCACTTCTGTGCGATATTTATATCCTTTTCTTATGACACACGTCAGATCGTGTCTCTTTTTCTAAATATGGTACGAGGCATGTCAGGGAAAAAAAACTCAAGGCTGATGACGAAACAGATGAGGGCTTTTTTTTCCAAGGGATGATTCACGCTTGATATTAATATTTGATGCTTCCCTTTGCACAAAGCTATCAACTGTGATGTGGACTTTTTTTTTCTCTTCCTACTTTTGCTGTTATTTGTCAGTCATTTCACTCTAAATGAGCAAAAATTGAAATCCGCTTCAATTTAATAATGTCACTGTTGAGATATGAGATCATTGATTGTGTAGGTGGAGCCTTACAAAAATGGATTGAGTTTTGGAAGAATAATTGGTTTGAATATTTTTAGAAGGGAGGTTTGTACTACAACCATTTGATTCATTGTTTTAACTTCAATATTTGCTAAGGTGACATCATCATTATCATAGAAGGTATTCACGGAATCATAATTCTGTAACCTGGAACACCATAAACCAGACTGCTCACCATTGTTTGGCCATGTTGGGATAAAACAAAGTTAATCTGGTGAAAAACAGTATGTACAACAGTATGAGAATGAATGGACGTGTGTCCATGACAAGGATAAGCCACATGGCGAGTGTATCATGCTATCTTTATCGCACGGCCAGAGGATAAAGACGGTGACAGGCGATGAGGAACAATGCAGAGTAGCTTATCTGCGGGGCCATAAGGAGGAGGGATGAATAGATGACGAGTCGCTTTGCTTCCGTGTGCTGAGGCCACGCCCCAGACTATCTGGGATATTGCATAAAACGGCTTAGAAAAGCTTAAATACGTCAATCGGTGTCATTTAGCTGCAGTTTTCCACATTTAATTATCAACATGAGGGACTTCGGGTTGAGCATGGACAGTGCAGCGCGTGTTTAGTGGGAGATAGGTGTGAACTTTTTTAATGTTTACTGGCACTTTTGCTAACTCCAGCCGTAAACGACACCATACTTTTCACCAACCTGTCCAATGAGGCTTCTTCTTTAAGGATTGCGCCTGTGAATTCTGCGATGTCTGGCCGAGGGAAATCCGACAAGCCAGGGCGCTCCAAGCCTTGTGCGTCTCCAGATCCAGATACACTGTATTGCCAAATGTGAAGTGAATTATATTTATATAGTGCTTTTCTCTAGTGACTCAAAGCGCTTTACATTGTGAAAACCAATATCTAAGTTACATTTTTACACCAGTGTGGGCGGCACTGGGAGCAGGTGGGTAAAGTGTTTTGCTCAAGGACACAACAGCAGTGACTAAGATGGCAGAAGTGAGGATCGAACCTGGAACCCTCAAGTTGCTGGCACGGCCGCTCTACCAACCGAGCTATACGCTCCGGTGGTCAAAGTATTTGGCCACCTGCTTTGACTCACATGAACAGAAGTGCCATCCCATTCCTAACTCATAGGGTTCAATATGATATTTTGCAGCTATTACAGCTTAAACTCTTCTGGGAAGGCTGTCCACAAGGTTGCGGAGTGTGTTTATAGGAATTTTCCACCATTCTTCCAAGAGCGCATTGGTGAGGCCGCACACTGATGTTGGTCGAGAAGGCCTGGCTCTCAGTCTCCGTTCTAATTCATCCCAAAGGTGTTCTATCGGGTTCAGGTCAGGACTCTGTGCAGGCCGGTCAAGTTCAACCACACCAGACACTGTCATCCATGTCTTTATGGACCTTGCTTTGTGCACTGGTGCACTGTCATATTGGAAGAGGAAGAGGCCCGCTCCAAACTGTCCCCACAAGGATGGAAGCGTGGAATTGTCAAAAATGTTTTGGTATCCTGGAGCATTGGTTCCTTTAACTGGAACCAAGGGGCCAAGCCCAACTCCTGAAAATCAACCCCACACCATAATTCCTCCTCCAATAAATTTCACACTCGGCACAATGCAGTCTGAAATGTAGCGTTCTTTTAGCAACCTCCAAAGCCAGACTGGTCCATCAGATTACCAGAAGGAAAAGTGTGATTCATCACTCCAAAGAAGGCGTCTGTACTGCTCTAGAGTCCAGTGGCCACATGCTTTAAACCACTGCATCGCACACTTTGCATTGGACTTGTTGATTTAGGGCTTAGATTAGTTGCCCAGCCATGGAAACCCATTCCATGAAGGAACTGTACGTGGGGTAATTCGAAGGTCACATGAAGTTTGGAGCTCTGCAGCAACTGACTGTGCAGAAAGTCTTTGCACTATGCTTACCCCTCTCTGTCAATTTACGTGGCCTACCACTTGGTGGCTGAGTTGCCGTTGTTCCCAAACTCTTCACTTTTCTTATAATAAAGCTGACAGTTGACTTTGGAATATTTAGGAGCGAAGAAATTTCTGGGTTGGTTGCACAGGTGGCATCCTTTGGCAGTTCCACACTGGAAATCACTGAGAGCGGCCCATTCGTTCACAAACGTTTGTAGAAACAGTCTCCATGCCTAATTGCTTGATTTTATACACCTGTGGCCGGGCCAAGTGATTAGGACACCTGATTCTCATCATTTGGATGGGTGGCCAAATATCTTTGGCATTATAGTGTATCATGGCCGTCGGAGCAGAAGTCAGAAACGGTCGAAATGCGAGCCGACATCCTCGACAATCTTAAATTCCTTGTCAGAGGAGAAATAGCGGCTGTTATGGAACCATTCAAGAGCCTTCTCTCGTCACATAGCGGGGTCATCGCTAGCCTGGAGCCCGCTGCTAATGCTAACAAGCTGACAGAACTCCGCGCTAGCGTCAACAAGCTAACTGCCACCGTGGATCTCCTTTCCAAAAATGCTATGATCTGCAGGGCTACTCAAGGTGGAAGAACATTCAAGTGGTGAGACTTCCTGAGGGCTTTAAGGGGCCCCCGTAGGACTGAGTTCACCGCTCAGTTCTTGCAGGAGGTGCTGAAACAAGCCCACATTGGACCGTGCCAAGGGACCCTGTGCACGAGGCCTAAAGTTGGCCAAACTTCCAAGGCTGCTCGTTATACGAGTGAATTTATTTCAAGTACGGAACCAAATTCTACGATAGCCGGGTGAAGCTTCTCCATCCTATATGGGCTAGAAGATTGCGATTTTTCCCAGCTTCACTCCAACTTTAGCTCAGAAGCGATCCGCCATACTGCGGTGAAGAGAAGGCTGCATTAATGTCCCAACGTGAGCTTTGGTCTCGTGTGGATCCCTTTACCCAACGGCCAGATTCGATGATCAAACAAGGCCGGCGGACATTTTGGACTAAAAATTTAAATAAGAGTTGCCCCAGATTCGATCTGGGGTCCACCAGCTAGCATGCTAGCATACTAGCTGGAGGACTACAAATCCCAGAAGCTTGAGATAACTTGTATTTCTTATTGTCTTCTACCTTATTCAGATGGTATAGTCCCTGTCTTCTGTCAATATTTTTTGTAATATCTTAAAGACTAATTTGCCAGTTGTATATCGTCTTCTCTATACTCGATTAAAGGAATAGGTTTTGATAGTAAGGTGTAAGTAAATTAGATTTTATTCAAACATACTTTAGTGTACTTTATTTGCTAACAAAATGTCACATTTGTTTGTCAGTGCAATGGTTGTTTTTTGTGGGGAGGACATAATGTGCTTAACCAGTTTAGTGGAATGTTTCCCCGAGAATTTTTGGGTGGGGGCCACCGTTTTATTTGTTTTATTTGTTTTATTTGTTTTATTTGTTTTAGTTTTACCACAGACTTGCATTTTTATATACCCTATATTTGATGTTTGCAGCTTTTTGCTATATGACCCAGCCTCATCTAACAGCGACATCTGGCGGGTATTTCGTTATTTTTGTTAGTTTTAATTTTAAAGGGCTTAATAATCCTATAAAATGAAGTGGGTGGGAAAAAAGGAAGCAAAACCTTTGATTTGTATTGTACAAACCCCGTTTCCATATGAGTTGGGAAATTGTGTTATATTTAAATATAAACGGAATACAATGATTTGCAAATCATTTTCAACCCATATCCAGTTGAATATGCTACAAAGACAACTTATTTGATGTTCAAACTGGTAAACATTTTTTTTTTGCAAATAATCATTAACTTTACAATTTGATGCCAGCAACACGTGCCAAAGAAGTTGGGAAAGGTGGCAATAAATACTGATAAAGTTGAGGAATGCTCATCAAACACTTATATGGAACATCCCACAGTGTGCAGGCTAATTGGGAACAGGTGGGTGCCATGATTGGGTATAAAGCAGCTTCCATGAAAGTTCATAGAATCTGGAGAAATCACAGTGGGTAAACGATGATATTACGGACTTTTGATCCCTCGGGCGGTACTGCATCAAAAAGTGACATCAGTTTGTAAAGGATATCACCATATGGGCTCAGGAACACTTCAGAAAACCACTGTCTGTAAGGTCCTCTCCATGGTTCTCATAGTCATTATTGTCACCAACGTCCCACTGGGTGTGAGTTTTCCTTGCCCTTATTTGGGCCTACTGAGGATGTCGTAGTGGTTTGTGTTGTGGTTTGTGCAGCCCTTTGAGACAATAGTGATTTAGGGCTATATAAGTAAACATTGATTGATTGATTGATTGATAAAACCACTGTCAGTGACTACAGTTGGTCGCAACATCTGTAAGTGTAAGTTAAAACTCTACTATCCAAAGCCAAACCCATTTATCAACAATATCCTGAAACGCCGTCGGCTTCGCTGGGCCCAAGCTCATCTATGATGGACTGATGCAAAGTGGAAAGGTTTTCTGTGGTCTGACAAGTCCACATTTCAAATTATATTTGGAAACAGAGGACGTGGTGTCCTCCGGAACAAAGAGGAAAATAACCATTCGGATTGTTATAGGCGCAAAGATCAAAAGACAGCATCTGTGATGGTATGGAGGTGTATTAGTGCCCAAGGCATGGGTAACCACACATCTGTGAAGGCACCATTAATGCTGAAAGGTCCATACAGGTTTTGGAGCAACATATGTTATCATCCAAGCAACGTTATCATGGACGCCCCTGCTTATTTCAGCAAGACAAGTGTTAAAACAGCGTGGCTTCGTAAAAAAAGAGCGCGGGTACTTTCCTGGCCCGCCTGCAGTCCAGACCTGTCTACCATCATAAATGTGTGGTGCATTATTAAACGTAAAATACGACAGCGGAGACCCCGGACTGTTGAACGACTGAAGCTCTACATAAAACAAGAATGTGAAAGAATTCCACTTTCAAAGCTTCAGCAATTAGTTTCCTCAGTTCCCAAACGTTTATTAAGTGTTGTTAAAAGAAAAGGTGATGTAAAACAGTGGTGAACATGCCCTTTCCCAACTACTTTGGCACGTGTTGCAGCCCTGAAATTCAAAGTTAATTATTATTTGCAAAAAACAAAAACAAAGTTTATGATTTTGAACATCAAATATCTTGTCTTTGTATGCATTCAATTGAATATGGGTTGAAAAGGATTTGCAAATCATTGTATTCCGTTTATTCTGTGGTGGGCTCTCCTATTTCTGTGGCTGAGGTTGCCGAGGTAGTTAAAAAGCTCCTCGGTGGCAAAGCCCCAGGGGTGGATGAGATCCGCCCGGAGTTCCTTAAGGGTCTGGATGCTGTGGGGCTGTCTTGGCTGACAAGACTCTGCAACATCGCGTGGACATCGGGGGCGGTACCTCTGGATTGGCAGACCGGGGTGGTGGTCCCTCTCTTTAAGAAGGGGGACCGGAGGGTATGTTCCAACTATCATGGGATCACACTCCTCAGCCTTCCCAGGAAGGTCTATTCAGGTGTACTGGAGAGGAGGCTATGCCGGATAGTCGAACCTCGGATTCAGGAGGAACAGTATGGTTTTCGTACTGGTCGTGGAACTGTGGACCAGCACTATACTCTCGGCAGGGTTCTTGAGGGTGCATGGGAGTTTGCCCAACCAGTCTACATGTGCTTTGTGGACTTGGAGAAGGCATTCGAACGTGTCCCTCGGGAAGTCCTGTGGGGAGTGCTCAGAGAGTATCGGGTATCGGACTGTGTTATAGTGGCGGTCCACTCCCTGTACGATCAGTGTCAGAGCTTGGGCCGCATTGCCGGCAGTAAGTTGGACACATTTCCAGTGAGGGTTGGAATCCGCCAAGGCTGTCCTTTGTCACCAATTCTGTTCATAACTTTCATGGACACAATTTCTAGGCACAGTCAAGGCGTTGAGGGGTTCTGGTTTGGTGGCCACGGGATTAGGTCTCTGCTTTTTGCAGATGATGTGGTCCTGATGGCTTCATCTGGCCGGGTTCTTCAGCTCTCACTGGATCGGTTCGCAACCGAGTGTGAAGCGACCGGAATGAGAATCAGCACCTCCAAGTCCGAGTCCATGGTTCTCGCCCGGAAAAGGGTGGAGTGCCATCTCCGGGTTGGGGAGGAGACCCTGCCCCAAGTGGGGGAGTTCAAGTACCTAGGAGTCTTGTTCACGAGTGGGGGAAGAGTGGTTCATGAGATCGACAGGTGGATCGGTGCGGCGTCTTCAATAATGCGGACGTTATACCGATCCGTTTTGGTGAAGAAGGAGCTGAGCCGAAAGGCAAAGCTCTCAATTTACCGGTCAATCTACGTTCCTATCCTCACCTATGGTCATAAGCTTTGGGTCATGACCGAAAAGATAAGATCACGGGTACAAGCAGCCGAAATGAGTTTCCTCCGCCATGTGGCGGGTCTCCCCCTTAGAGATAGGGTGAGAAGCTTTGTCATCCTGGAGGAGCTCAAAGTAAAGCCGCTGTTCCTCCACATTGAGAGGAGCCAGATGAGGTGGTTTGGGCATCTGGTCAGGATGCCACCCGAATGCCTCCCTAGGGAGGTGTTTAGGGCACGTCCAACCGGTAGTAGGCCACAGGGAAGACCCAGGACACGTTGAGAAGACTATGTCTCCCGGCTGGCCTGGGAACGCCTCGGGATCCCCCGGGAAGAGCTAGACGAAGTCGCTGGGAGAGGGAAGTCTGGGCATCCCTGCTTAGGCTGCTGCCCCCGCGACCCGACCTCGGATAAGCAGAAGAAGATGGATGGATGTATTCCGTTTATATTTACATCTAACTCAATTTCCCAACTCATATGGAAACAGGGTTTGTATTTCTGTCACCTGTGCGTAAAAAAAAACGTCATTCAACAAATGTTTAAAAACATATATAATTTAGTGGGAAATCTGTAGACAACATGACCTAATAAAATAGTAAGTTGTGGACAGGGCTGGGAAGTGTGGAGAGTTGGGATGTTCTACTGGGGCCCAAGCACAGTGGGGGCTTCTGTAAAGTTTGAAGATGGGTTTTTTGCCATTTAATGTAATATGTCATAAATATTAATACAAAATCCATATAACTTTATCTTCTATCTATACATTTTAGTGAGAAGATACGTAGTCTGTATTACTATTTTTTGTTTGTCATAACGCTTGCTGCGCTGCAACAACGTAATTTCCCCATGAGATGAATAAAAGTCTATACTATCCTGTCTAGTCTATAAATCAAATATGTATCCAATGTGACTGGCATTGGATAGATATTTGAACATTCAGACTCTGAAGGTTCAGGTTGCTTCATCAGTTCATTCATCATCGAAAGGTGAGAAATGACAACATTCCTCGCCAAAACCGATGGGCGTGAAAGTAAATGCTGGATGAAGGAAAAAAAAACATCAGTTTCAAAAAGTTGTTGTGGCATACAACCATTAGAAAATATCATGGACTCACTCAGGGCTGGGCGATAAGGCCTTTTTTTTAAATATCTCAATATTTTCAGGCCATGTCACGATACACAATATATATCTCGATTTTTTGCCTTAGCTTTGAATTAACACTAGTTACATATAATCACACCAGTATGATGATTCTATGTGTCTACATTAAAACATTCTTGTTCATACTGCATTAACATATGCTCATTTTAAACTTTCATGCAGAGAAGGAAATCACAACGAAGTCAATTGACCAAAACTGTATTTATTAGCAAGCTATTAGTGCACTTTTGTGCATGACCTATCAAAACAACACTAAATTCAAGTGCCTTTTTTGTACAGAACGCCACTACAATAGTTTAAAACAAATAAGGTGCACTTTTGTGCATGATGTCACACAAGATATTTCAATAACTGTCAAATAAAAATGAGCTGCATAATAGGAAATTAAATAGTGTTCGTCATTCGCTACGTGGTAGGTTACAGCGGACATTATCTCCTTTTGTTGTTGACTATTTTTTTCATACGGTGTTGATCTGGAAATGTTGGCCTCTGCATTTTGATGGTGTGGGCGTGTGGCACCGAATGGAGATGTTGACATGCGGAGTATGCACTCTTCAAATCTGTACACCTGTACAGCCTGTACACAATATGTAGCTTTTCAAATGATGCTACATATTAGTGGTAATGTTTCTCTCGTATTACCATTCGCACGACTCCGCTAGCATCACAGCTAACGTTACCCATGCTGCTACCTCTCTGCTACGTGAGGGCGTATACTGTACGTATGTGACGTACTGTATGTAAGAAGGTGCGCTTGCTGTCTGTGAGAAGCAGAGACAGGAAAGAGTGGGAAGAGCCTTTAGTGTAATGCCCCCAGCTAAAAGCAACTGCGTGAGAACGTTTCACGATATAGTCGTTATATATATCGTACAGAGACAAACCCAGCCCTAGACTCACTAGTCTTGGAGGATGTTCATTCACTTGTTTAGTTTTGTAGAAAAAAGCATATACCAGACTTGACACGAAACTAAAGTCATTCCTAATGTCATTTTTGGCTTTAAGACTCAGTAAAAGAAATTAGGAAAATACATTGTGGTCATCAGTCACTGTTTTCGTTTCAGATAAAGCAGAGTAAAAAGTATGGAATTGGCCAACTTTGAGAAAAAAAAAACTATGGGATCATGAAAAGGCAACCAAAAACAAACAACACACCAGCAGTACTTTGTTGCACCACATCTGGCTTTTATAAGAGCTTGTAGTCTCTGAGGCATGGACTTAACGAGTGACAAACAGAACTCTTGCTCCACCTTTCTCTGATTGCTAATCAGCTTTGCAGGTTTGAGTCTTGTCATCCACCATTTTCCTCTATTTCCACCACACATTTTACATTGGATTGAGATGCCTTCTTTTTTGCAGGCCATGAAATTGACCTCAAGTCTTCAGTTTTTGCTCTAAATATGCATTATCATCTTGAAAATGATGTCATTGTCCCCAAACCTCTTTTTGACTGATGGAATAAGAAAAGTGTCCAACTTGTGCATGTATAGAAGATGTAATGTTGTCCCCAGTGCCATGACCTGACATGCAGCCTCAAAGCTTCAATGACTGCTAATGTTCTTCAAGCAGTCGTCTTCAGAAATCTCATTGGAAGGACACCCAAAAATAGTTCCAACATAATCACTTAGCTCAGTGCAGGTTTGCAATTCATCACTGATTGTGACTTTAATGCAGTCATCCAAAGTCCACCATTGCTTTTTCTTTCCCCTTTGGAACTTTGTTTTTTTCTGTTTTGATGTTAATGACCACTTTCTTTTAGCTTTTCTGTATTGGAATCCCATTTCCTTTAGACGGTTTCTTACAGTTCGGTTACAGACGATGACTGCGCATTTTCTGTTTTCAAGACATTGATTTATGTTTTCAGTCTTGATGCTTTCCTTGGTTTGCCACTATGTTGGCCTCTTACAAACATCCCATGTCGTTGGAATGGAATGGAACTTTATGGATGGAATAGAATGGTGTGGCTCAGTTGGTAGAGCGGCCGTGCTAGCAACTTCAGGGTTCCAACTATGAGTCCAGCTTCCGTCAACACTGTTGTGTCCTTGGGCAAGACACTTCACCTCCCTTGTTTCAGGTGCCACTCACACAGGTGTGTGACTGTTTGGTGGTGGTGGTGGGAGGGAAAACTTGTCAGCCACTCTTCCTTAAGCCTGACACAGGACAGCTGTGACTACAAATGTAGCTTAGCACCATCAATGTGTGAATGTGGAGTAAATGAATGATGTGTTCTCAGTTTTCTGTGCAGTGCTTAAAGTGTAGAAAAGCTGTATAAAAGTAATTTATTGTCATTTCACTTAAAAGGTAAAACAAAATATGTTTTACAGTACAACTTGTTGTACTTGGCCCAGATGTTAAACACAGCTGACTGAACAATCAACTGCTTTTGCAACAATGAGTGATGATTTACCTTCTTGAAGAAGTTTGATAACCCTCTCCATAGTTTCAATTGCCATCACTCGAGTTGGAGCCATGATTCATGTCAATCCACCTGCTGCAACAGCTCTCTAAGTTCTGAACACTCTTTTAACTACAGACTACGAACAGATTAGGTGTTAGCTTTAGAAATGAGGGTAACTTCATATTTGTTTTCACAGTGCTTGATCTGAAAATAAAACTTACTGAATACACCAATTTAAATGATCGATTTCATTTCCTAAAGACCGCCCGATTGTAGCTGAGATAGGCGCCAGCGCCCCCCGCGACCCCAAAAGGGAATAAGCGGTAGAAAATGGATGGATGGATTTAATTTCCTAAAGCCAGAAAGTTGCCATTTGAAATGACCATAGTTGTGTGTCTGTGGCATTCTCATGTCCCTCTGAGTTTGTTTTCTGTTCCCCGCACCTGATCTCCATTTCTCTCTCACAGTGTGGTGGGTGGCAGGGCACACATGAACCTAATTAGTGGGCCCACCATTTACCTGTACTGGGAAAGCATGTTGGCACCGTAGCTTTGTTTTTCCTTCAACGTTTCCACACTTGCAGTATTTTCCCACCATTTTCCCATTTTAGCTGTGTCCCCAGCTACTCTTCCTTTATGCAGGTCTGCCCAGTTTACTCCTAGCTTTGCCCAGCGCCCTGGTTTGTGTTTTAGGTCTGTTTCCTATTCTTTTAGTGTGCTTGTTTACGCCCCCATCGCAATTTGTTGACTGATTTTTGAGAGCACTCAGAATACAGATGATTATTTATTGCTTGCAAAATATTCCGTCTGCATTTTTTGGGATCCACACTACCAGACGTAACTGTCCTGTCTGCTAACTGCTTTTTCTCCTAAATAAACAACTGACTGAACAGTTAAATTTCATTTTATTTCGATACAATATAACGCATCACATTTTTCCAGTTGTTTGATCACAGCATGTCCGAAAAGGAGTCGGAAGAGGCAGAGCTTATTTAAACCTACCCTTTTATCATGTCATAGCTGTGTCGTCTCATTTTTTGGGTTTCTGTTTCTAACAGAATAGAGAATACATAATAAATAATAAGTAAGTAAATAATATTAAATACATAAATAATCATTATCATTTTTTTAATAGTCCAAGATGTTTATCAACATTGTTCTTTGTACTTGCCATTCTGTAATTTAATTCTTAATACTGATATACTGAAGGTCTTAAGTGTTGTACGTGCATACACGTTTTAAATCTAAGGTTATATTTCTCTTTTGTTGAGAATAATTGTTGTACATTCTTGGCTAGCAGGTTATAGTTTACATAATTTTAGAAGTTTGCAAATGCACCAAGGCATTGTCAGGACTGGGACTTGGGCGAGGATTGTTTTCCCGATGTGCAAAGCGAATGGAGTGGAAACGGCATGAAGGTAGGGACATCTTTATATTTTGACACTATCACTAAAAAAACAGGAACAAACAAAAGGCGCGCACAATGGCAGTGAACAAACTTGACTATGAAAACAAAAAGTAGCACTATGGCATGAATAACAAAAAACTTACTTTGAACAAGAAAGTAACCTGGATCATCGGCATGGAAGGCATAGAAGGTGATAGATGGTGTGAAGGAGGTGATGTTGCCAGGACGAAGAACAGAAACAGACAGGCTTAAATAGCAGTGACATGATCAGTGAAAACAGGTGTGCGAGTGCAAAACGTGAGACAGATGCGTGACATGAGGATAAGGTGAAAACTAATGAGTTGCTATGGTAACAAAACAAACCAGGAAGTGCAAAAACAGGAATTGAGTGTCCAAAAAACAAAACATGATCACACAGACATGACAGAGCCCATCCCTTAAGGACAGATACCAGATGTCCAGAAAAATTTAAACAAAACAATGATCAATAGTCATGGGGGGCGGGAGGGGGACATGGCGGTGGCTCGCCAGACCACGTGTCCCTGTATCCACCGGGTCAGAGTTAGGTGGCGGCGATGCGTAGAGGCCCGCTGTACCTGACGTGGTGGGCGACCCGGGAAGAGCCACATCCGTGGCCGACGAGATGGTCGGCGCACCTGGCGTGGTGGATGACCAGGTAACGGCCACATCCGTGGCCGATGGGAAGGTTGGCGCACTTGGCGTGGCGGACGACCTCCTCCTTGGCCACATTTGTGGCCAACGAGGAGGTCAGTGCCCTTGGGGTGGTAGACGACCACGTAGTGGTCACATTCGTGGCCGACGAGGAAGCCTGTCATCGTGGCAGGCAGCGAAGCTTGGCGTGGTGCATCAGGCGGCGAGTCTTGGTGTGGCGGGTCTTGGCGTGGAGATGCTACTGGCAGCACTGGAGCTTGGCGGTGTGGAGCTGCTACTGGCGGCACAGGAGTTGGCGGCGTGGAGCTGCTACTGGCGGCACTGGAGTTTGGCGCCGTGGATCTGCTACTGGCGGCACTAGAACTTGGCGGCATGGTGCAGCTACTGGCGGCACTGGATCTTGGCGGCGTGGTGCAGCTACTGGCAGCACTGGAGTTTGGCGTGGTGCAGGCACTGGAGCTTGGCGTGGAGCAGGCACTGGAGCTTGGCGTGGAGCTGGCATTGGTACCTGTTGTGGAGCAGGCACTGGGGCCCGGCGTGGTGTAGGCACTGGTGCTAGCCATGGACTTGGTGCTAGCCGTGGACTTGGTGCTGGACTTGGACTTGGTGCTAGCCGTGGACTTGAACTTGGTCCTAGCTGTGGACTTGGCCTTGGTACTAGCCGTGGACATGGACTTGGTGCTAGCCGTGGACTTGGACTTGGTGCTAGCCTTGGACTTGGACTTGGTGCTAGCCTTGGACTTGGTGCTAGCCTTGGACTTGGTGCTAGCCTTGGAACTACGACAGGTGCTAGCCGTGGTGCAGCTAGCCGTGGTGCTAGCCTTGGAGCAGCGGCAGGTGCTAGCCGTGGTGCAGCTAGCCGTGGTGCAGGTGGAGGTGGCCTAGCTGGGGGTTGCGGCTTGGCAGGCCGAAAGACCGGTGGTGGTGGCCGGACCGGAGGCTGCAGCTTAGCAGGCCGAAAGGCCGGTGGCGGCGGGAGGGCTGGCGGCTGTGGCTTGGCAGGCCGAAGAACCGGTGGTGGCGGCCGTGCTAGAAGCTTTGACGCTGGGCGACACCATCTGAACAGGTCTGTGGTGTCGTCCGCTGACGGTGGCATGACGTTGTCCTGGGGAGGCCGGGCAGGCTGCATGCTCTTCCTCCCTTGAGGGAGGAGGAGCATGCAGGAGCAACGCGTGCTGTACGCTCGCAGCAGCTTTTACCGACGTGCTCCGTCTGGAGCAGCGCTTCCGGGACAGCGGTGACGTAGAGCCGATCAGCACCATTTTGCCGGTCGGACCCCACATGAGATGCCTGCGCTCCATGGGGGAATAGCGCTGCGTTTCTTTCTCCATGGCACGCAGGACCTCCCACGTTTGTTTGTCCAATCGTGCGGGAAGACTTTTCTGCTGGCAACATATGTCAGGACTGGGACTTGGGCGTGGATTGTTTTCCCGAGGTGCAAAGCGAATGGAGTGGAAACGGCGTGAAGGTAGAGACATCTTTTTATTTTGACACTATAACTAATAAACAGGAACAAACAAAAGGCGCGCACAATGGCAGAGAACAAACTTGACTATGAAAACAAAAACTAGCACTATGGCATGAATAACAAAAAACTTACTTTGAACAAGAAAGTAACCAGGATCATCGGCATGGAAGGCATAGAAGGTGATAGATGGTGTGAAGGAGGTGATGTTGCCAGGACGAAGAACAGAAACAGACAGGCTTAAATAGCAGTGACATGATCAGTGAAAACAGGTGTGCGAGTGCAAAAAGGTGAGACAGGTGCATGACATGAGGACAAGGTGAAAACTAATGAGTTGCTATGGTAACAAAACAAACCAGGAAGTGCAAAAACAGGAACTGAGTGTCCAAAAAACAAAACAGGATCACACACACATGACAGGCATTGAATTTCAATATTTGTGATTCAATAAACAAAGTGTTTATGTTCACTATATCAAACATGATGTATTATTCTAACTGATCTTTTTTGTAACACAGTACCGTTAGTGAAATGAAGCTCACATTTGTAATTTTTTCCCATATTTCTACACAATACTTCAAATATAGTGTGAACAGAGATATTCACAATTCATTTTTTCAAAGTCAAAGTCACTTCTGCATGAGTCCAAGTCAAGTTTTGAGTCTCAAATGGCCGAAATGTAACTTTTCTCATCAGATGCTCTCTGAGATAATAATACGTTGCTGTATTTTTTGGATTAAAAGTATGTACTGTACTATATTATATATTAATGTTATCTATGAATCATTAAAGGGGAACATTATCACCAGACCTATGTATGCGTCAATATATACCTTGATGTTGCAGGAAAAGGACCATATATTGTTTTAACCGATTTCCGAACTCTAAAGGGGTGAATTTTGGCGAAATAAACGCCTTTCTATCATTCGCTCTTGGGGCGATGACGTCAGAACATGACGTCACCTAGGTAGTCAATCCGCCATTTTCTCAAACACATTACAAACATCGAGTCAAATCAGCTGTTATTTTAAGTTTTTCCGACTTTTTTCTGTACCTTGGAGACATCATGCCTCGTCGGTGTGTTGTCGGAGGGTGTAACAACAAAATCAGGGACGGATTCAAGTTGACTTACATGGAGTGTGCATCGATTAGCACGGCATGCTAATCGATGATAACATGCTATTTAGGCTAGCTGTATATACATATTGCATCGTTATGCCTCATTAGTAGCTATATTTGCATCCAGCCTTTCCCTCCACCAACATTTAATGCCAAACAAACACTTACCAATCGACAGATTCAAGTTGCACCAGTGTCAAAAGATCCGAAAGTCCCTCGTCTGCACATTTTACCGGCGATGCTACGACAGACAGTGATGTATGGATACCCTGCGACACTCAAAGCAGATGCATTTCCAACGATAAAGTCAACGAAATCACAAAGGTGAGTTTTGTTGATGTTATTGACCTATGTGCTAATCAGACATATCTGGTCGCGGCATGACTGCCAGCTAATCGATGCTAACATGCTATTTAGGCTAGCTGTATGTACATTTGTAGCTATATTTGCATCCAGCCTTTCACTCCACCCACATTTAATGCCAAACAAACACTTACCAATCGACAGATTTAAGTCGCTCCTGCACATTTTACCGGCGATGCTACGACAGACATGGCACAGAGATGTATGGATACCCTGCGACACTGAATCATTGGTTAGAAGGCGATCGCCGAATAGGTTCAATAGAAATTCGCTCAATAGCTTCAGTTTCTTCTTCAATTTCGTTTTTGCTATCTGCCTCCATACCCCAACCATCCGTTTCAATACATGCCTAATCTGTTGAATCGCTTAAGCTGCTGAAATCTGATTTTGAATCCGAGCTAATGTCGCTATATCTTGCTGTGCTATCCACCACGTTGGCATCACTAAATGACGTCACAGGAAAATGGACGATGGATTCAAAGATAGCGAAAATCAGGCACTTGAAAGCCTTTTTTCGGGATATTCCATGATGGGTAAAATTTTGAGAAAAATTTCGAAAAATAAAATAAGCCACTGGGAACTGATTTTTATTGGTTTTAACCCTTCTGAAATTGTGATGATGTTCCCTTTTAATCATCTGATTTTCTGTCTCAAATGTATTTGATTTTTAGCATTTAAGCAAAACATAACATGCCTGTGCTTCAATTAGTTAGTTAGCAGTTTAGCATGTCAGCTTACTATATCTTCCTGGGTAACAAGCAGAGGTGGGTAGTAACGCGCTACATTTACTTGAGTAACTTTTGGGATAAATTATACTTCTACGAGCAGTTTTTATGCAACATTCTTTTACTTTTACTTGAGTATACTTATAGAGAAGAAACGCTACTTTTACTCCGCTCCATTTATCTACATTCGGCTCGCTTCTCGCTACTTTTGTTTATCGATCTGTTAATGTTTGTTTTGGTTTATGACAGAGCTTCAATGTAGAATACGCATGCCTGCGTTTTACCAATCACATGCAGTCACAGGTGACGTTGGACCAATCAAACAGAGCCAGACGGTCACGTGACCCGACTTAAACAAGTTGAACAACTTATTGGGGTGTTACCATATAGTCGTTAATTGTACGGATTATGTACTGTACTGTGCAATCTACTAATAAACGTTTCAATCAATCAATCAATCAAAAGTGTAAAGGAAAAAAGACACTTCTTATTTCAACCGTACTTCCCGTCAAAAGCCTAAAGTCTGATCGCACAGTTCCTGTCTTCACAATAAAAGTGCCGCTCCATCGCACCTACGCTAACAAAATAAGAGTCTCCGAAAGCCAGCACAAACAAGCTAGTAAGCTACGGAGTTTGCCGCCAGTGTATTTCTTGTTAAGTGCATAAAAACGAATATGGAAGCTGGACGAATATGATGCCAAAAACCAACGACTTTCATGTGGTATTAGACAGAAAAGAGGAACTTTTTTTCTCCTCCATTTGAAAACGTGGACGTCTGATTCCAATCAATGCAAGTCATCAGAATCAGGTAATACACCAACTTATATTCTTGTCTTCATGAAAGATAGGAATCTATGTGTTAAACATGCATGTATATTCATTAAAACACCTTTAACATGTCAACAAAAACGGCAAAATAACTAAATATAAATTATATACTGTATATATAAATGTGTATATATATATATATTTATATATATATATATATATATATATATATATATATATATATATATATATATATATATATATATATGATATGTGTGTGTATGTATATGTATTTATGAGGTAGATCACCTCGACTTGGTCATTTATTAAGTAATTGATAAATGTTGAAAAACTTATTGGGGTGTTACCATTTAGTGGTTAATTGTACGGAATGTGTACTGTACTGTGCAATCTAATAATACAAGTTTCAATCAATCAATCAATCAAAGCCTACTGAACCTATGGTGCTGTTAAGTTATTTTGACTCAATGTGCCTTAATTTTTTTTTATTTTAATGTACGATTATTTAATATATATTATTGTTTTAGTTGCTTAAGAGATATTCCTGGCTCTGAATTTGCTCATTGCTATTTTTATGTTTTTGTGCATTATTTGTTGCCGTAATCAGGTTACTCATCAGTTACTCAGTACTTGAGTAGTTTTTTCACAACATATTTTTACTCAAGTAAATATTTGAGTGACTACTCCTTACTTTTACTTGAGTAATAAATCTCTAAAGTAACAGTACTCTTACTTGAGTACAATTTCTGGCTACTCTATCCACCTCTGGTAACAAGTTAGTATTTTTGCCAAAGTGTAGTTAGTTCATGTTAACACAACTTTTATTTCACTTGAGTTTAGAAAATTGCGAGGGTTAGTGCTGCGATGGACGCATGATTATGTGTGTCGCCTTTGGTTTTGCTAACGTGTCAACCCTCTACAAATATGTTTAGCACAATTGTGCGCTAAACTCAGATAAATATTACCTAACAGCCAATTTTATCAATTTAAGTGCGGGGAAAGCTTCTTTCATTATTCGTTCAGCAGCAGTGACAAAGGCTGCATTCAGCGAGAGGCTAAGTTTCACTTTCACCTAACAAAGTGACTCACTGGCCTTTCCTTCTGCGTTGTGAGGTGCCAGGCGGAGCTTGAAGTTGTTGAGTCAGTCAGCATGTATTTGTGCAGTCTTTAAAACCAAATTCAAACCAATTTTGAATGGAGCTGCCATGGTCAATGTTGGTTTGGAATCTGGCGACATGCATGCGTTAGTTTGTGTGTAACATCAAGGCAGAGGAACCAGTTCTGCCTGCCATTTTTCATATCGCTGGGCAACAAATTGGAAAAACTGAAATGAACTAAATTATGAAATGAACGTTGTTCACAACACACAAGTCTTTGACAGCAAATCGAAAGTCAAGTCATGAGTCTTTGTTTGTGCGACTCAGGGGCGGCTCTAGGCATGCTTATATGAGGGGGCAGTCAGAAATGTGAAGGGGGCATCATGTGTACACATCATGCTCCAGCATTTTTTTTTTTTGTGCTTATAGTAACGATGCTTTCTTCAATGAAATGGGTCTTTAGCTATGTGTCCAATCCCAACCTGGAGTAGTGGATTGCACTTTGCCAGGCCTCTACCTTCAGACCTGTCCAACTTGGGCGTCCCACCTGAAGACTAAGCTCCTGCTGGTATAGCTCTTACGGTCACTGAGGCACGCAAACCCCCTGACCACAATAAGGTGGCAATCCCTCATGGGGGGAAACATTAACAGCGCTGCCATATTTCCGACAGGGGAAACAGAAGCAGGCGTCTCGCACCACAGAATACTCTAGCCATGGTCGTGTTCGATACCAGGCAGGATTGAATGATCTTAATGTTGTACCAAATGCACACTTTGGGTAGCCACCCGGTATTGGCTGAGATGGTGCTTTGCCATTTAAGTCACTGGGTAGCTGAGCAGGCTGCTTTGGGGGAGGGCTTGTTGGGGGGACGGAGGGAGCTGGCGCAGAAGAAACAGTGCTTGCTGGTGCTAAAGGTGCAGTATTGCTAGCTGCTGTCCCTGATGTACTAGAAGTAGCATCATTGCTACTACTACATGCAGGAGCAGGACTAGACTTTTTAAATGCTCTGGAAAATGGATGCATTACAGAGTATTAACTTTCTCTTTGTGAGCTGCTGGAAGCTGGAGCAGAAAATAAGTAAGCTTGAACAACAACAGAAAAAACCCGCTGTGATTACATGAAGAAAAACAACAACAACAGTACAGGACTACAGCCTGGGGCGGGGCTTTACGTAGGGGTCTGTCAGACACAGGTCACTTGTCTTCAGTTTGTCACATGCAGTGGACGTGGGCACTCATCTGGGCACAAAATTCATTCATTCCAAAGTATGTGTGTTGCCCACTTGCTTGTAAATTGATGAAAACGGCTGTGTTTTTGTTTTTAGGTGTCTTGGTCATATCAAATGAAACTTATAATTTGTTCATTACAAAATGTAATTTAAACATTAAAGGTTGACTATGTAGAATTACAAGAAAAACAACAGAAAAGGAATTCCAGCAGTTGATTGCCAGACCGTTGCTAAGTAAAACGGGCCGTTGCTAGGGACTCCGCTCTGAACAGAGGACAGCAGAGGAGGACTGCTAAGCAGGATACTTTAGGTTAAATTTTTACCGTCATTAACAGCATCATAAATGACTTGTAGCTTGTTACAGGGACAGTGGAGGCTCTCTGCCTTCCAAACCACTGCTGCTCGGAGCCTCCGCTGTCACTGCTCTCGTCAAGTTGTAAAAAAAAAAAAAAAAAAAAAAAGAACACCGTAGCACCGAAAGTCCGCAACGATAAACGTGTTTATGACAGATAAGACTACACGAATACACCCATCCTAACAAGTATATGATAAATGTAGACAACTTTTCCTTTTCTTTTACTTTCATACTGCAACAGTGATTGGATGTTTACTGAGGGCTGAGGGGTGTGTGCGGGTGTGTGTCTGCTGCGCAGCCTGTGGAATGGTGAATACACGCTCAGCCGAGGGAGGGATGAGAGGGAAGCCGACACTACTAAATCGTGTGTGTCCCTTTTTCTGCGGATTTTTCCGCTAGTGCAGATAATTTTGTCAATTTGTATTGTAGTCATTTTGTGGGTTTATTAAAATTTGCTTTCTCAAATTTTGATTTGAGGGGGCAAGACATTTATTTAAGGGGGCTCTGCCCCCTCTTGCCCCTGCATAGAGCCGGACATAAGTCAGAGTCTCAGACTCAAGTCCCCGTCTCTGGTGGGAATGTACATTTACTTCTACCGCTCTGACAATCGTCCTTCCTTTCTTTCCTTTGGTTCAGTTCACTCCTTGTAATCAACGATGAACTTCCTCTGAGTCCAAGACACGAGCAAGCCAAGCGGCTCCTGGAGCGAGCACGTCTCAAAGCTCGCTCCAACCAGGTTAAAGGTGACCGCCCATGCAGAAGATCCAGTTCTGATCACAGATCCACTGTGTAAGTGGGCTGATAGCTGGCCCTAGCATGATCGATGCCGCACCTAAAGATGCATACAGATTTGACGATGCATAGTAATGAAATCAATGGTTTATTTCTTGCAGTAAAAAGCAGCAAGTGGAATCTCACAATCCGGCATCGGCGCTGAAATGTATTCAAGTCAAAGACGATCTGGCATGTCAGAGTACGTCTGGTTCCCTCCTTGTCCCTGACCAAAAAGACACTTCCCCCGGAGATCAGGCAGGTCGATCCAGGCGGTATGGCTGCTCACCCACACGGGTACGTTTTGAGGATGAATCAGAGAAAGAAGCAGAGTCACGCTACTTGGACAGAGTGAAACAGCGGGGTAGACCCGCGTTGCCCAAATCCAAGATTCGGGACAGCAATACAGACTCTAGCAGTAGTGGTTCAGAGAAGAGCAGGAGCCACAGGAGTGTCTGTATGCCTCCGTTACAGAAGAAAGACAAGGGTGTGAGTGTTGATACCACCACAGTCATTAAGGAGATTATTGTGCTGGTGAAGAAATGTGAGGCGTGTGGCTCTGTCATGAGGGAACCTCAGCCGGTCTCCTCACTCCCAGATCCACAGACGACTGAGTCACAGCAGACTGGATATCTTGAAGACACAGGGGGTAAAACGGTTCCTTGCTGGGTGCCTCCCTCCAAACCGGAAGTCATTGCCCGTCCTAAAGCTCCTCTAACCGTAACATTTGCAGGAGCTTTTGTTCTTGGGGAGAGTAAAAGCAGCATCGGTTGGAAATCTTCAGGGTTTGGGAAGCTGAGGAGAAGGAGCAGGAAAGGAGAAAGTCGACTGGAGTCCGGTGGCCATGGGCCTTATGGTCCGTCGTGGGCTCAGAGGCGGGTCTCCAATCCCAGGAATAGAGTCAACTTGAGCAGAGCTGTTTCCTTCGCCCCAGACAGCCCCGTCACTCTGGAACCACGCTTGCTGGGGGCCTCTGTTGGACTGAGAGAAACACCTACTCTGCCTATAAAGTCAGCTCTCAAGTCAAGCTCAAGGAACCGTTCTGCTGCGGGTCTGATGACCTCAAATCAGGGGGGTGAAGTCGGGCATCAGCATTCAGTCCTCTTAGACCCACCAGAGATGAGAACGGAGTCATTTACATCTTCACCACAAGGGGCCCATGCGACGAGCAATCCAGCGCCCTGTATAAGACCCTCCACGCTCAGGTACTCCCCGGCTCTGCCAGCTGCTGATGTCTGGGATGACCCGCTGGATGGAGTAGGTGAGGGCACACAAATAGAGAATTGCGTGTGCAGTTTTAGACCAGAAACGTTTTATTTGAGCTGTTTATGATATATAGACACACATTTATCACAGTAATTAACAATATTTTTCCACAGTTAAATACTGTAATCAGAATTTACTGTAACATTACAGGAAATGACTGCAAAACGTGTTTAAAACGTTTTGCATCTCATTGCTCATAACTGTGAAGCGTTCAAAGACCCTCGACTAAAGTTACAAACAGGCTTTTTAAAGCTACTTTTTAAAGACCGGGAGACTTAATTCCCAGAAGGTGCACTCATAATAATGATGTATTTTGATGACTTATATTATCCTCTGACAATAATCTTATGTGTATCAGCTCATCTCCATACTTGACACTGTGAAGGAAAGGAACACCTGGTAGCTGTATCATCATATTTAAATGAATAATGAAAGGTTATATGAGTATTTACAATTCATATTTTGGCCAAAAAAAGATGAAAACTAAATTATTTTAGCGTGGGGTGGGTGCCCTGGGGCCCCTGAATTTGGAGCTACGCCTCTGATATTTGATGCCCAAAATTTTTCCTGTTATTTCACCAGTGAGCGCAGACACCGGCCCTGCCTCAGAGTTCCATCCCGCCAGTCGCAACATGGCCTTATCTCGGGCCGAGGATCTCAGAGCTGAGCTTCTGAGAGCGGAACATCTTAGAGCTGAGGCCGCATGGGAGGACACCTCTGATGGGCCCAGGTGAGCCCAGATAGCAACACTAGTTTGCCCTGATAAATCCCTCGCCCAAAGCTACTCCCGAGGGGATTAAAACCCTGACCTGGAGTCAACAGGATGGGGGATGATAGTCAAAGCAGCACTACCCTCTTGTGGACACTTGTGGAACTAATTCCAACGAATAACCGTACTAACCTGTGCTTTTTTAGGAAGATGGATGGGCGCCCAAAGCTTTTTCTTCGTCGCTTCTTTTCCTCCATCGGTCTAAACAGCGTTGGGAGGCTTGTAAAAGGGGGCCGCTCCAGCAGCATGGAGCAGCTCAGCATCCCCACCACCAGGCCCAACACTTCTTCGCCGAGCCCCACACGCAGACCCCAGCCTGCCACCCGCATGCAGAGGACGCCCTCGCTGCAGACCCTGCACACGGTCAGCAACATGTTGGCTGCACAAGTCTATCTTCTCAGGTGTACCTAGACCAGGGGTGTCAAACTCATGTTAGCTCAGGGGTTGCATGGAGGTAAAGTTATTCCCATGTGGGCTACACAGGTAAAATCATGGCATAATAACTTACAAATACAACAAATTGTTGTCTTTGTTTTACTTTGGCCCAAAATAGAACAGTTCTGAAAATGTACATCCATCCATCCATTTCTACCGCTTGTCTCTTTCTGGGGTCGCAAGGGGTGCTGCTCAGCTGCATTCGGGCGGAAGGCAGCGTACACCCTGGACAAGTCGCCATCTCATCACAGGCCCAACACATATAGACAGACAACATTCACACTCACATTCACACACTAGGGCCAATATAGTGTTGCCAATCGACCTATCTCCAGGTGCATGTTTTTGGAGGTGGGAGGAAGCTGGAGTACCCGGAGGGAACCCACGCAGTCATAGGGAGAACATGCAAACTCCACACAGAAAGATACCCAGGACTATTCAGGACCTTCGTATAGTGAGGCACATACACTAACCCATGGTCCACTGTGCTAAAATGTACATATTACAGATAATCCTCTTGACAAAACACCTCAAGTTGGTTGAAAATTCTGAGCAAAAAAATCAGTGCAGTTTCAAAAACACAGTGAAGAATCACTAAACAATTTGAACTCCTTGCCCTGCAGCTTGAATTCTCGCACGGCCAAATTCTCGCAGTTGTAGGCTGTTATAGACCTCCCTCTGCCTCCACTGAAGCCCCTGCCTCTCTTGAATCCTTTATTAGTGGGTTAAATGCTAGTGAACTTCTCTTGGTTGGTGATTTAAATTTTGACTGGTTGACTTCCTCTTCTGATAACCTTAAAGCTGTATGCAACACACTAAATTTAACTCAATTAATCACTTCCCCAACTCGACCCAAAACTAAAAACACCTCAAAATCATCTTTACTTGATCTAATTCTAACCAACGCTCCCCATAAGTACACCGGTACTGGGGTGTTTGTCAATGACTTGAGTGATCATTATACAATTGCAGCTGTAAGAAACTGCAAGCTACCAAAATCAAAACCCATTATTACATGCAAAAAAGATATTAAAAACGTTTTCCTCACAGCTTTTATATACGAATTAGCTGTCTTTAAGTGGAACAGAGTTGCTTTAAATGATGATATTGAGATAGCGTTGAAATACTTTTATAACCAATTTCAACGTATAGTCAATAAACAAGCTCCCTTTCAAAAATTTAGAGTTAAAGGTCGAAATAATCCCTGCTTTACCGCTGCAATTGGAAACCTTCTCAAAGAGAGAGATGTTGCTTGGGCCAGGGCTCGAAAAACAAAGACAGCGGTTGACTGGCTTAGCTTTCATCATCTTAGAAATAAATGTACTTCGCTTGTTAAGAGAGCCAAGTCTGATTTGTACCTGCATGAATGCAAAAAACATATAAATGACCCCAAAGAGTTTTGGCAAACCATAAAAGCTTCTTTAAATCATGTGACAACAAAGGAATTCCATGTCCTTTGGTTACTCAATCTGGTACTTTTGTCTGATAAGACAACTATATCAAATTGTTTTAATGAGTATTTGGTTTCTGCTGGATTTTTGTTTGAGTCTTTGAATCCTCAATCGTTAAATGTTGGTTTAACTAATGTTAATATACCAAATACACCACAGGCTGCAAATAGACGCAGCACCTGCACTTTTGAGTTCACACCTTTATCAGTATCTGAGGTAAACAATGCACTAAAGAGCCTGGACACAACTAAAGCAGCAGGACCTGACCAAATTGAACCATTTTTCTTAAAATTGACTGCTGATTTTATTGCTGAGCCTCTCTCGCATATTTTTAAATTCAGTCTAACAAGTAAAAGCATTCCAAAAATCTGGAAATCAGCCTTTGTTCTTCCCCTGCTACAAGGTGGTGAACCCACAAATATAAATACAGACCAATTTATAAATTATGCATTTTAGCAAAATTGTTTGAGAAGATCATCAGTAACCAGCTAAAAGATTTTTTAGAATCAAACAATATGTTATCCCCATTTTAATCTGGTTTTAGAAAACAGCATAGCACTATTACAGCTGCTCTTAAGGTCCTCATTGATTTAATCGAGGCTGTAGACGGCAAAAAATACTGTGTCGCCCTATTTATTGATTTGTCTGCTCATTCAATCTCTCCATCATGTTGGATTATCTAAAAATGCAGCTGCTTGGTTCACAGACTATCTTTCCAGCAGAACACAACGTGTACAGGTGGCTGGGACAACCTCTTGGGGCGGTATAGCTCGGTTGATAGAGCGGCCGTGCCAGCAACTTGAGGGTTGTAGGTTGGACCCCCGCTTCCGCCATCCAAGTCACTGCCGTTGTGGTCTTGGGCAAGACATTTTACCCACCTGCTCCCAGTGCCACCCACACTGGTTTAAATGTAAACATTAGATATTGGGTTTCACTTTGTAAAGCGCTTTGAGTCACTCGAGGAAAAGCGCTATATAAATATAATACACTTCACTTCACTTCAGTCTTCATTACTGGACATTACCAAAGGAGTTCCACAAGGCTCGGTGCTGGGGCCCATTTTATTTTCTATCTACTTAAATAATCTTTGAAATAATCTTTCAAATGCAATGTTCCATTTTTATGCAGACGACACCATTATTTATTGCTGTTCAACCTCCTTCACTCAGGCTTTTGAGTTTTTACAACTTGCTTTTGATGTCATCCAGGCTTGCTTATTTGATCTTAAATTGGTTTTAAATACAGATAAAAGCAAGGTAATTGGTTTCTCTCATTCAAGGGTTCTACTGGAAAATATTCCAAATATTGTAACATCAAATGGAAACCCTATAGAGCAGGTCTTAAATGACAAGTACTTGGGTTTTACTCTTGATCAGGAGCTGTCATTTAAAGCCCATATTAACAACTTGGTCTCTAAGCTCAGGGTAAAGCTAGGTTTCCTTTCTAGAAATAAAAACTGCTTCTCTCTTAAAGTCAGAAAGAAATTGGTGACAGCGACTATCTTGCCCGTAATTGATTATGGAGACGTGCTTTATTTTAGTGCTTCATCTAAATGCCTCCAGTCCTTGGACACTGTTTTTCACTCAGCACTAAGATGTGTTACTGGCTGCCGTAGTCTCACCCATCACTGTCAACTGTATATGAAGTCAGACTTATCTTCACATTGGCTGACCATCATTTATAAAGCTCTTTTAGGTTTAATACCTCCATACTTGTGTACTTTGTTACAAAGAAAAAACAGCTCATTATGCGTTAACTTCTAACAATTTGTATGTTTTAACTGTTCTCCATATACGGACTGAATTTAGCTAAAGAGCTTTTGGCATTGCTGCCCCTATGGCATTGAATGCATTGCAGACGAAACTGAAACTCACTGAACTACTTCCATTTGGAGACTTCCATTCTGTTCTAAGGGACAGAGAGCAAGAGACTTTTGCTCAGTGCCTGTGTTTTTAAAAGGTGTAAATCTTTATTTTACAGTTCTCTTTTAAGTATTTTAAAATGTATGTCTTAATGTATTACTTTTTTGAAACTGCACTGTGACATGTGCTGTTGACCTCTTGGCCAGGTTGCCCTTGTGAAAGAGATCTTTAACTAAATGGGTTTCTTATCTGGTTAAATAAAGATTATATGTAAGAACACAATGAATTTAGACTTATTCCCAGTGTATCTCCAAAGCAATTCAACTTTAAGCCCATCTGGGATTGAACAAAAAATGTAATAAACCATAAATGCAAACTCTTCCATGCATCAACTTCCTCATTTGTCATGTCCACATATTCATCATGTGCTAACTCATCAAACCACACTGAGGTAGAAACTATTCAAGAGGCTTAAGTTACTCACTGCCTTTGAGGCACCCTTACGTATTGATAGAAAAATAAAACCTGTACAATGTGTGAACAATTTCAACAAACCAAAAATAAAAAACTTAAAAGACTAACAGTAATGCAGTAAATCACACACTGTTCACTTTCTTTAAATTTAGATAGAAGACAGTAATTTTCACAAAACTATATCAATGTGCAGAACAGCACTTTCTTTTATTTCAAAATGCATCTTAATTTTACACTTAGCAAGCTCGTCTCCCAGGCCGCTGAGAACATGTCTGCAGGCCTGATCTGGCCCTCCGGGCCGCATGTTTGACATCCCTGACCTACATTAAAGTGTCAGTGGGTCAGCCTATTATGTCTTGCAATACTGTCGTCTGCCACCAGGTGCTGCCATTGGCCCAACTGCGGAAAGCCTCATCTGTGCAGAGTTTGGAGAGGAGAACAGAGCGTGCAACCATTCTGGGTGAGGTGCAGATTCCTTATGGGCTGGCACCGAGGTATGTCACACTGAATCATTCTACACACACCTAATACAATGTCCAGTATGTATTCAAGGGGAACTGCACTTTTTGGGGGGTACTTTTGCCTATCATTCACAATCAATATGAGACAAGAACATACATGTCTTTTTTAGTAGTATTTTAAAGATGATTAAAAAAAAATCTTCATGAAGATGCATCACTGTTGTAGTCTTCAAAGCCTCTCAAACAACTTTAAAACCCTCCATCAACCTTTTATATACACACTGCAAGTATATATATATATATATATATATATATATTGTAGTAACAGACACTTTCATAACAATATGTAATATGTACAATATAGACACTGCAAGTATATATATGATGTGGTAAAAACACCTTCATAACAAAACGTAATATGAACAATATACACACTGCAAGTCTATATATACGATGTAGTAACAGACACCTTCATAACAATACAGTATGTACAATATACACAAGGCAAGTATACATATAATGTAGTAAGAGACACCTTTATAACAATATGTAATATGTACAATATACACACTGCAAGTATATATAAAATGTAGTAAGAGACACCTTCATAAGAATATGTAATATGTACAATATACACACTGCAAGTATATATCTAATGTAGTAACAGACACCTTAATAAAAATATGTACGTAATATGTACAATATACACACGGCAAGTATTTATATCTAACGTAGTAACAGACACCTTCATATCAATATGTAATATGTACAATATACACACTGCAAGTATATATGTATATACATATAATGTAGTAACAGACACTTTCATAACAATATGTAATATGTACAATATACACACTGCAAGTAAATACAGTATATAATGTAGTAACAGACACCTTCATAACAATATTTAATATGTTCAATGTTTACTGTATTTTGGTCATTTCAATTATTGGCGGAACTAGTTCTTCGACTCATTTATTTCTGTTTCCATAGTAGCGCACTTATGACTTTTGGCAACAAGGTCCGTCCTACATCCGTAAACAGAGCATGTGTCTTCACTCAGCAACAAACAACAAAGAAGACTATTTTTGGACAAATGAGGACTCATGGAATGAGTCACTCAGCACTTTACTGTAGACTACAGTGCATACTCTGTCTGGATAGTTGTGTACAAACAAATCATGAAATATTACTTTATACAGTGGGGCAAAAAAGTATTTAGTCAGCCACTGATTGTGCAAGTTCTCCCACTTAAACTGATGACAGAGGTCTGTAATTTTCATCATAGGTACACTTCAACTGTGAGAGACAGAATGTAAAAAAAAATCCAGGAATTCACATTGTAGGGAATTTAAATAATTTATTTGTAAATTATGGTGGGAAATAAGTATTTGGTCAACCATTCAAAGCTCTCACTGATGGAAGGAGGTTTTGGCTCAAAATCTCACGATACATAGCCCCATTCCTTCTTTCCTTAACACGGATCAATCGTCATGTCCCCTTAGCAGAAAAAACAGCCCCAAAGCATGATGTTTCCACCCCCATGCTTCACAGTAGGTGTGGTGTTCTTGGGATGCAACTCAGTATTCTTCTTCCTCCAAACCCGACGAGTTGAGTTTATACCAAAATGGATACATGGATGATACAGTAGAGGATTGGGAGAATGTCATGTGGTCAGATGAAAACAAAATAGAACTTTTTGGTATAAACTCAACTCGTCGTGTTGATACCGTAGCACGTCGACATGTTACTACACTAGAAAAAGCGTTCCTCAGCATTTACTCTTACAATAACAATGTTGTTACAGTTGGGTTATTATACAGGTTACAGAATGTAAATGAAGTATTGTTGATGCTTATTGAAAGCCTTTTTAAAGTGATTTTAGAGAACATTTTTGATTGCTCCCATTAGCTGTGTTGCTGGCCACCTCGAACGAGACGATTTTTACATGTTAGAAAGCAAACAAAAACATTTTGTCTTCTCGACTCTCATAATGATTGTGACTTATAGCTAAAATCCCCCCAGTTCCCTTTGAGTCTGAAGAAGATGAAATAACTTGATGCTGCACCACAGCCTGGACAGCCCCCATGGCCAGCTCCAGCGGGCCCTCAGTGTTGAGGACATTCTGGCCTCTCGAGTGGTCCGACCAGCTGGAAGGGTTTCTCAAGCGTTCCCGGATGGCTCCCTCCTCCTGGAGCTAATGAGACCCCCGAACGGTCCTTTTGGTTTCGTCATCTCGAGGGGCAAAGGTCGACCTGATACAGGTAAGGACTCTTTTTAAAAAAAATGTTTTTAACTTTTTGTTTAGAAACTGTTCTTTAAATTTACTGGCTTTGCTTTTTGTGGTTCCTAGGTGTGTATGTGGAGAAAGTGGGTGACGGTACTGGCGACGTTCCCTACGTGGGTCTCCTGGGCGTTGGTGATGAAATCTTAAAGGTGAATGGGGAAGTGGTGGCAGGACTCAGTCTGGACCAAGTCACCCGACTCATGACACGGGAAAGTGTTGCCTGCCTTCGGATCAGGCCGGCCCGATGCAGCATACGTTGACTGGGAGGCTTAGAAATAAAAACTATGTTTTGTCAATACTGGACACTCCTTGCTTTTCAGCAACCATTTTACTGCAGCAAATAACTCTTTCCAGCAGTGCTAGTCAACTGGCAGCCCGGGAGCCACATCCGGCCTGGGCTTGACACCAGACTAGTTCCCGGGTTCAGTTCAAAACTTGGGGACAAACATTTTTGCAGCAGTACTCTTGTTGTATAGAACAGTGGTCCTCAACCTTTTTTAAGTGATGTACCCCTTGTGAACATTTTTTTTAATTCAAGTACCCCCTAATCAGAGAAAAACATTTTTGGTTGAAAAAAAGAGATAAAGAAGTAAAATACAGCACTATGTCGTCAGATTCTGATTTATTAAATTGTATAACTGTTGAGGCACATCCGCAGTCTGCGTCTCCCTCCGCTGCGGGACCACCCAGAGGACCCGCTGACAGCACACCCGGACACGCCCCCGCTCATGCCGAGCGCAGCACGCCCACGCAGCGACAAGCCTGCACTCATTTATCAATCTGCTCACCTGGTTCTTATGAGGGCAAGATCAATAAAGGACCAGTGGACCCAAGGATCAGCGCGGGAACTTAGTTCTCATATCGGATACTGTAAGGCTTATGCTCTCCCTCTCTGCGCTATTCTTGTTTCCTCTTCGTGGCTTGACTTGTCCCTTGTCTTCTCCCGTGTTCCCGCAGTACCCTCCGTCGCCTGCAAAGTGAGCTGTGTGTCTCACTTTTCCCGGATCTCCTTCTTTCTCTGACTGCCTCCTTCTTTCCTCGACTCCTCGCTCGCCCCCGGACAACGACGACTCGCTCCTGCATTTCGACCCCGCTTTCGCCCCTGAACAATCCTGCCTGCCTCGCCCTTGTCTGACAGCACCGCGTCTCCAACACTTATGGTAAAACGCTCCAATTAAATACTTCACATAGTCTTACACCATACACACTCTTGAGTTTTTTACACACACCATTCTATAGGTTATTAGTATTGTTTATTATATATATATATATATATATATATATATATATATATATATATATATATATATATATATATATATATATATATATATATATATATATATATATATATAATACATCTCTGTACACTACTGCCACCTGGTGTCCGTTTGCCGTCACTCCCCTTGCAAACCACAACAAAAACAGTGCAAAATATTGCTCATTTGTAGTGGCCTTTCTTGAACTATTTGGAAAAAACGATATAAAAATAACTAAAAACTTGTTGAAAAATAAACATGTGATTCAATTATAAATAAAGATTTCTACACATAGAAGTAATCATCAACTTAAAGTGCCCTCTTTGGGGATTGTAATAGAGATCCATCTGGATTCATGAACTTAATTCTAAACATTTATTCACAAAAAAATAAATCTTTAACATCAATATTTATGGAACATGTCCACAAAAAAAATCAAGCTGTCAACACTGAATATTGCATTGTTGCATTTCTTTTCACAGTTTATGAACTTACATTTATATTTTGTGGAAGTATTATTCAATAAATCAATTTATAAAGGATTTTTGAACTGTTGCTATTTTTAGAATGTTTTGAAAAAATTTCACGTACCCCTTGGAATACCTTCAAGTACCCCCAGGGGTACGTGTACCCCGATTTGAGAACCACTGGTATAGAGGACCTTGGACCGCTGTAAACACATTGGGAGATCCTTGCATGGACATTTCAACCTTGCTAGCTAACAGTGAACACTGGGGTCCAAAAAAGGCGTTCCTCAAGGCATCCCTTTTGGTCCTCTCCTTTTGGGCAGTTCCACATTTTTGTATTTCTTAGTTTAGTCTTTATTTAAAGGGGCAATGCACAGAAACATTAAGTTCAAAGACAGATATGTTCTGTACCAGATTATAGCTAAATAGCTCATTTCCATCTGCTGTCACTGGCTACCTAAATTAAATAGATACAAAAATCATGCTATAAAATCATTACAATAAAATCATAGCATATCACATAACCAAATTTAAAAAAGTCATAAAATGCCCTTTCATGGACACATACTTAATATACAGCACAACCACATCTCATTTGCATAATCTAACAAAGACAATACATGCTCTTGTTCACATCTGTCATCATTTGTAAAACAACAAAAACAACCATGATTTCAACACACACACCTCACAATTCACAACAAAAATGCTGTCATGGATGAATAGAATACACATTAATTTGATCTGTCAAACACAGTGCCCACCTCAGTGACCGAGTGTGCAGCTTTGATTGCTCCAAAGTGAATTAGTGAATTATATTTTACATAGCGCTTATTCTCTAGTGACTCAAAGCGCTTTACATAGTGAAACCCATCCATCCATTTTCTACCGCTTATTCCCCTTTTGGGGTCGCGGGGGGTGCTGGCGCCTATCTCAGCTACAATCGGGCGGAAGGCGGGGTGCACCCTGGACAAGTCGCCACCTCATCGCAGGGCCAACACAGATAGACAGACAACATTCACACTCACATTCACACACTAGGGCCAATTTAGTGTTGCCAATCAACCTATCCCCAGGTGCATGTCTTTGGAAGTGGGAGGAAGCCGGAGTACCCGGAGTACCCGGAGGGAACCCACGCATTCACGGGGAGAACATGCAAACTCCATACAGAAAGATCCCGAGCCTGGATTTGAACCCAGGACTGCAGGACCTTCGTATTGTGAGGCAGACGCACTAACCCCTCTTCCACCGTGAAGCCCCCTATAATTAATCATTAATGTAGTTGATATTAGGAAAAAGTGAAAGTCAGAGTCCTTTGTTTACTTCCGTGACGATCTCCTTAAAGATTTGTAATTGTTCAGATATATAAAGCAGCTAAAATGCACCCAACGTGGATAAGTGTGGCGTGTGTTTTGCATTTTTCTCATCATGCATTGCAGGAAATTTAAATAATTTGAATTATGTGTTGTGTTTGGACATTTTTTTTGTATAATATCCACAAAATTGAGTGAGCAAGTTGTGTCATGTGTGTTGACTTTGTCTGTTTATTTGCGCCATGAGTCTGAAAGTTTTGTATTGGGTCTTTTATAAAAATCATGTGCTGTGCTCACCTTAAAGTACAATTCATGGTCAATATCCCAAACAACTCAAAATATCCGCAAGATGACAACACAATTGTAGCAAATATGCTATCAGATGCTTCAAATTAAGCTAAAGGCAACAGATTCCTTTTAAACTTGTGACGCCTCTCAGGCCTAGAACATTCGGCCCACGGGCCGTGGTTTGAACACCCCTGGTATTAATTAACTGCTTTAAAAATAAGTCAACAGATTTAGTGCACACAATGGCAACACAAGCTAATATAGACGTCACATGACAAAATTGTCAAGGTGTAAATGTTTGACCATTATTACCCCGCCTTCCGCCCGAATGCAGCTGAAATAGGGTCCAGCGACCCCTCGCCACCCCAAAAGGGACAAGTGATAGAAAATGGATGGATGGATATTATCTAGCCCTGCCTTAATCCTTGTGTGCTTTCAATCCAGCAGACCTTGTTATGTTCCGCTGAGCGGATCATATTATGTTTAGGTTTTGAGTCTTTTTTGTATTATGTTCTGTTAATGTTTGACTTAGTTCCTGGTTGTACTTCCTTGTTTCTTCTATCACCATAGTTACGCATTAGGTTAATCTCCCCCTTGCTTTTGACGCGCACCTGTTTTCTGACTGCTGTCCTTATTTAAGCCTGCCTTTTCCGTTCATTCCGCCTTGCTTCTTAGTTTGTGTTTCACAACAGTGACGACTCTGATTCCGATCCCGTATTCCTGTTCGCAACCAGCTAGTTTCCACGCTAAGTATTTGTTATTTCTCTAGCTCCCATGCTAGTGCTTTTGTTTTTTTTCTAGTTCCCATGCTAGTTCTGTTCTTTTTTTTGACAAAGTCTGTTTTATTTGTTAATAAATGTTTAGTTTCTTACCTTCATGCTGAGTCCGAGCCCGACTTCATCCACAAGAGAACGAACCCGCATCTCGATGCCTCGCAATCGTCACAGACCTTCAGAGGTTCTTACTGGAATCTTCTACCTACCTTCTGCACTATTTTTCAAATGTTGTCCATTATGTGAGATAAGGACACACCTTTTTATGCCTTTTCTGTGCATTATAAATAGTAAACAAAAACCTGCTAGAGGCAGCTGGCAAGATAGATACTGGGGATACATATCATTTTGTCTATAAAACCTCAAAAAAAAACATTCAACAGCAGTTTATATACATGCTGTTAGTTTGTTTGTAAATGTAATATTTCCAATAAGAACATAAAACAGTGGTTTACATGTGGGCTCTCGACTGATGGTTGTATCTTTCAGCACTTGTGCTCTCGTCAAGCTAAATGTAAAATAATTCTTACTCAGATTTTTAATTTAAAAAAGCTTCCTATCAAAGTTGCGATGGTCTTATGTCGAGTTGGGAGCCATACAGTATCAAGTCGGTAGTGTTTGGATTTTCTAGATTGACCAACTTCCTGTCTTGGTGCAAAAACCTTTTAGCATATGTGACATATATGATTATTATTATTGTCTAGCATGAACTTGTACTAACAAAAGGTCACGCTTTTTTACGTTATGGCCGGCAGCAACCAAGGTTATTTGCTGCTCTAGCTAGCTCGTAGCTGTTTGTCGGAGGAGCAGCGTGGGCAAGACAATGTGTCTCGACGCCAGAAAAGTAGTTCCTCTGTGTTAATTCTTACAATCACATTGTCACTACAGCCTGGTTATTATGCAGATTTAGCCTTGTTGGCGGGTTTATGTTTTTTAAAAGTGCTTGATAGGCAGAATTGATTAATCCCAATTACCTGCAGTTAACTGCTTCTCACTATTTGTTTTTCACTACTTAGACACTAAAAAAAGTTGGGTTCAAAAATAACCCAATTTGAACCCAACTGCTTGTTCAAAATAGGACGAACCCTTTACTTGATTTATTTTAACTCAACATTTTGGGTTCATTTTTTCAACCCAACTTTTGTGTTGAATTATTTAACCCAAAAGTTGAGTTATGTTAACTCAATGTTGGTTAATTCATAACCCAACTATTGATTTTTAAGTTTATTTAACACAAAAGCTGAGTTATGCTCACTACAATGTTGGGTTATACCCAACCCAAGTATTGGGTTGCGCAATTTAGCGCTCCTTGACCCAATAGTTGGTTAAAAAATATACATTTGACTGCTTCTTCCCAACTACTGAGCTATATTATTTTCATACCATTAAAATATACTTAAAAGTAAGATATGAGTGAATTGCCGTGTATGGTCATAGTAGTTCTATACAGCATGCTCATATATGTCCATGTACGCATGCTCATATATGTCCATGTACATAAGATGTGTGATTGTAAATAATGTTAATGAGATTAATCCTTGATAAAATTCCATTCAAGAATAAAGGTACTTTCTCATTTAAAAAAGCAGTTCACCCAAAAATGTGTTATTCATTGAAAAACAACAAAGAAATGGTTCATAATTTGGAAAACCCAGAAATTGAGTTAAAATATTACCCTTTTAACCCCAAAAATGATTGCGCTTCATAAAAATAACTCCAAAATTGAACCCAACACTCGCAACTCATAAATTGGCTTATCAAAATAACCCAGCATGTTTTAGTGCAGTGGTTCTCAAATGGGAGTACGCATACCCCTGGGGGTACTTGAAGGCATGCCCAGGGGTACGTGAGATTTTTTTTTAATATTCTAAAAATTGCAACAATACAAACATCCTTTATAAATATATTTATTGAATAATACTTCAACAAAATATAAAAGTAGGTTGACAAAGTGTGAAAAGAAATGCAACAATGCAATATTCAGTGTTGACAGCTAGATTTTTGGGGGGACATGTTCCATAAATATTGATGTTAAAGATTTGTTTTTTGTGAAGAAATGTTTAGAATGAAGTTAATGAATCCAGATGGATCTCTATTGCAATCCCCAAAGAGGGCACTTTAAGTTGATGTTTACTTCTATGTGTAGAAATCTTTATTTATAATTGAATCACTTGTTTATATTTCAACAAGTTTTTAGGGGTTTTTTTTACATATTTTTTTCCAAATAGTTCAAGAAAGACCACTACAAATGAGCAATATTTTGCACTGTTATACAATTTAATGAATCAGAAACTGATGACATAGTGCTGTATTTTACCTCTTTATCTCTTTTTTTTTTAAACCAAAAATGCTTTGCTCTGATTAGGGGGTACCTGAATTAAGAAAATGTTCACAGGGGGTACATCACTGCAAAAAGGTTGAGAACCACTGTTTTAGTGTGTAGAACGCAAAAAGGGAAGGACACAAGCGTGTTCTTGTCTCACATAAACATTGTCAACCATGCACACAATTCCCCCCAAAAATGCACAGATGCTCAATTGGGTCCAGGTCTGGATTTATACAGATTTTGGAGGCGGTCTTGTGCTCATTGTTGTCGAGGGTCACAACCACTTGGGGGCGCCAATTGGGGCGGTCTCTGACTAACGATCTTCATAGTCCAATCTGATGGAAAAGATGATTGATTATTTGTTTGTTAAGCCCAGCTGGGATGCCTGTAAATAAACATCCTATTTGTGGCTTAATCCACCTCAAAGAAAAAGGCCAAACAAATAGTTTGGTGAGATCCTCCAATACGGAGGGAGGAAGGGGTTAAATGTTCCATGATTCAACTGCTTATTGTCAAATCGAGGGCAACAAAAAGCCTACGTTCGTATTGCTCCTTATTATGCTAGACAATTGCCACGGGGCCCATTTTGTCAATGCACCGCAGCTCCCTTTTGCCAGTAGAACTCGTGCAGCCCGGACAATGATGCCATACCACTACCATGATTGACTGGTAGTGTGGAAGTATTGTTCAGGGAATGGTACAGCTGTACAATGACTACTCTAAAGTAAATCGAAGTTATATTTCAGTCATATTGTCCGCCGAGAACATTGCTGAAACACGAGGGTGGACTCACAAAGTCAAAGGATCATATCCATGAAGGAACATGAAGGTTAACTCACACAGTCCAAGGAGGAACATGAGGGTGGACTCACACAATCCAAGGACCATATCCCTGAAGAAACACAAGGGTGGACTCACAAATTCCAAGGACCATATCCCTGAAGGAACACAAGGGTGGACTCACAAAGTCCAATGATCATATCCATGAAGGAACATGAGGGTGGACTCACAAAGTCCAAGGAGGAACATGAGGGTGGACTCACACAGTCCAAGGACCTTATCACTGAAGGAACACAAGGGTGGACTCACAAATTCCAAGGACCATATCCCTGAAGGAACACAAGGGTGGACTCACAAACTCCAAGGATCATATCCCTGAAGGAACACGAGGGTGGACTCACAAATTCCAAGGACCATATCCCTGAAGGAACACAAGGGTGGACTCACAAAGTCCAATGATCATATCCATGAAGGAACATGAGGCTGGACTCACAAAGTCCAAGGAGGAACATGAGGGTGGACTCACACAGTCCAAGGACCTTATCACTGAAGGAACACAAGGGTGGACTCACAAATTCCAAGGACCATATCCCTGAAGGAACACAAGGGTGGACTCACAAACTCCAAGGATCATATCCCTGAAGGAACACGAGGGTGGACTCACAAATTCCAAGGACCATATCCCTGAAGGAACACAAGGGTGGACTCACAAACTCCAAGGATCATATCCCTGAAGGAACACAAGGGTGGATTCACAAAGTCCAAGGAGGAACAAGAGGGTGGACTCACAAAATCCAAGGACCATATCCCTGAAGGAACGCGCGGGTGGACTCACACAGTCCAAGGACCATATCCCTAAATGATCACAGGGGTGGACTCACAAAGTCCAAGGACCATATCCCTGAAGGAACACGAGGGTGGACTCACAAAGTCCAAGGAGGAACAAGAGGGTGGACTCACAAATTCCAAGGACCATATCCCGAAAGGAACGCGCGGGTGGACTCACAAAGTCCAAGGAGGAACGTGAGGGTGGACTCACATAGTCCAAGGACCATATCCCTAAAGGAACACATGGGTGGACTCACAAAGTCCAAGGACCATATCCCTGAAGGAACTCGAGGGTGGACTCATAAAGTCCAAGGACCATGTCCCTGAAGGAACACAGGATAACAGACTATGTACATTTAATAACTCAAATGCAGCAGGTTTATTTTTGTAACGTTTTCATGATCAGAAAGACTTAGGTTCCTAATGATTTTGGATGACATCTAAAAGCATTATTTTTGCATATATGTGTCTTTGCAAAATGTTGTATGAACATATTATTCATGACTTTGAAAAAAAAACGACCTAATTTATTTTGTTTCTCATTATTTCAAATGTATGCTAAATATTGTAGACCCCAAAACAACAATTATGTTCAAATGTAATAAATAAGGTTCAACTATATATTTACCGTATTTCCTTGAATTGCCGCAGGCCATATAGTATGCGCCTGCCTTGAATTACTGCCGGGTCAAACTCGCTTCGCAGAATAATTAGCGCATGCTTAGTATTACCGCCTGGTCAAACCCGTGACGTCACGAGTGACTCTTCCCCTGTCATTATTTTCAAAATGGAGGAAGCTGATTTCAATACTGGTAATTTGAAATTGCATAAAGGGAAGAAGATTAAGAGCTATTCAGTAGGATTTAAGGTCCAAGCTTACATCACACTCAAATTTTTACTGCAAGCCTTTGGTAAGTGCCGGAGTGAGAAGAGGTTTTAAAATAATTAACGCATGCTTACTTTTACCGCATGCCTTTGGTAAGCGCAGGAGTGAGAAGAGGTTTTAAATTAATTAGCGCCCCAGTGGCAATTCAAGGAAATACGGTACTTCCTAACTGTTCACGAACACGCTATCAATAAATGAAAAAGAAGTGTATTTGACCAGTTATTTTCACATATCTATTATGGGAAATGTCGGCCTCATGACAACTGCATGACAAAGGTAAAATATATAACTATTCATAATTAAGATCGAACGATGTGTACACTCCTGTTTTTTTTGTCACGGATGGCTAAGTAAATATATTTTTGTCAAATAGTATATTTGGTGTTTTTATTGCATAAATGGAATTCAAGAGATGTGACATCACAATAAAAAAAATGGTTGTTATTATAAATTGATGTGCGGCTCTTATAGAGTGAAGCATGCATGGGAAGATGTGACATAACAATAAAATATTTGGTTGCTATTATAAAGTGATGTGTGGCTCTTATATCAATCAATGTTTATCAATCAATGTTTATTTATATAGCCCCAAATCACAAATGTCTCAAAGGACTGCACAAATCATTACGACTACAACATCCTCGGAAGAACCCAGCATGCATGGGAAGATGTGACGTCACAATCAAATATTTGGTTGTTATTATAAAGTGATGTGCGGCTCCTATAGAGTGAAGCATGCATAAGAAGATGTGACGTCACAATAAAATATTTGGTTGTTATTATTAAGTGATGTGCGGCTCTTATAGAGTGAAGCATGCATGGGAAGATGTGACGTCACAATCAAATATTTGGTTGTTATTATAAAGTGATGTGCGGCTCTTATAGAGTGAAGCATGCATGGGAAGATGTGACATAACAATAAAATATTTGGTTGCTATTATAAAGTGATGTGTGGCTCTTATAGAGTGCAGCATGCATGGGAAGATGTGACGTCACAATCAAATATTTGGTTGTTATTATAAAGTGATGTGCGGCTTTTATAGAGTGAAGTATGCATGAGAAGATGTGACGTCACAATCCAATATTTGGTTGTTATTATAAAGTGATGTGCGGCTCCTATAGTGAAGCATGCATGAGAAGATGTGACGTCACAATCAAGTATTTGGTTGTTATCATGAAGTGATGTGCGGCTCCTAAAGAGGGCAGCATGCATGAGAACATGTGACGTCACAATAAAATATTTGGTTGTTATCATAGAGCAGGGATCTGCAAGCTAAAATGTTGAAAGAGCCATATTGGACCAAAAATACAAAAAAGAATCCGTCTGGAGCCGCAACAAAAATAAAAGCCATATTACATACAGATAGTGAGTCATGAGATTGAATTAGGAGGACTTAAAGGAGACCAAATGAGCTCAAATATAGCTACAAATAAGGCATAATTATGCAATATGAACATATGGCTAGCCTAACTAGCATGTTAGCATCGATTAGCTTGCAGTCATGCACTGACCAAATATGCCCGATTAGCATTCCGCACAAGTCAATAATATCAACAAAACTCACCTTTGTGTATTCACGCACAACGTTAAAAGTTTGGTGGAAAAAAATGAGACAGAAAAAGAAGTGTCATGAAACACGTCCTAGAAAGTCGGAGAAAGTTGTACATGTAAACAAACCATGAGTTCAAAGACCGCCAAAATAATTAAGACAAAACGGCGCTCGCCAAATACTCGAATCAGTGAAGCATGTTTAATAAATCAGTGTGCTTTATAACAATTAGGGAGATTTGTGTCATGTTTGTCCTCCTACAGAAACCATATTAAAACAACAAATATATGTTTTATATTTTTTTTGTCCCTCACCTTTTTCCATTTTTCATACATTTTTGAAAAAGCTGGAGAGAGCCACTAGGGCGGCGCTAAAGAGCCGCATGCGGGCTGCCGACCCCCGTCATAGAGTGATGTGCGGCTCCTAAGTGAGCAGCATGCTGACCGGATGCAGGAGAGGAGGAGATGATCGTGACTGCGTGGTCGTGACTGCAGCATGGTGGTCCAGCAGACATCGTGACTGACTTTTGGAAACCAGAAGAAGTCCAACATAAAATACGTAACACAGCAGACCTCGGTGCTATTTAATCGCATTATAAGCCCAGTAATGGTGTATCGGACTATAATAAATAGAGGAATTAAGAAGAGAACAAACAGAGGAATTAAGAAAACAATTCCGTTATTAGGATGTACCTGTGTGAGCTGATAAGGTGTCACCGTTAACTTCTTTATTTATCTGATGGCCTTGCCGGCTTTATCTCCCCCAGCCAAGACTCCCTGCAGGGGAACATACTCCCCAACATGCTCCCCTGTGACACTTTTTAATTCATTATATTTCATTTTCTACTATTATTCATTTCGAAACATGCATTTGGGTTTAATTTCGATCACAATTAAACTTGATTATTTGTTCAAATTCAATCCACCTCTAAGAAAATTCCACTTTTTGGGACTAAATGTCAGTTATAATTTGATGTTGTAATTATTTTGTTGTTCATAAGTCATTTATTTAACGACTTGTGTTGATTTTTTTTATTTATTAGTTTTTTTTTTTAAACTTAATTTTCATTGTAGTTTTTAGAGGTTTAAAAATAAAATACATATTGAACTAGTGCCAAAAACGAAGAATAACAAGTAAACTAAAAGAAACGTAATAATAATACATAAACTTGTAGGAACATATTCTTCACCCACATGGTCAAAAAAGTGCTTCTATATCAAACACAGTTTTCTCTAAATAAATTATCCACTTTAAATGTATATTATTGAGGTCTTTCCTCAGATGGAATATACAGTATGAATGATATTCTAGTTAATACTTGTCCATATTTGATTCGCAGTTATTTGTTACTTGCATAATGAAGTTATTTTGCATTTGAATATTTTTCAACGAGGCCTAATTATCTTTCATAACTCAACGTATTTATTTAGCCTTTTTTTCTTGCTCACAATAAAAATTAATTAGTTTTTTTATTCACTGTATTTATTGAACTAACTGTACATGTATGTATATATATATATACATCTATACATACACACACACACATATATATATATAAACATACTGTATGTATATATACACACACACACATATATATGTGTGTATTATTCCATATATATACACATCTGTGTATATATGTGTATATATACATATATACACATATATACATATATACACACCTATAGATATACACACACATATATATATATACATATACAAATATATACATATATATGTATATATATATATGTGTATGAATATACATATATACACACATATACATATAAACATATATATATACATATATATAAAGGCATTTTTTTCCTTTTAGTTTTTCACATATATCAGAGTCCCAACTATTTTATTTTATACAATGAAGTTTTTTAAATTGTGCCAATTAAGAATATGGTAATTTTACCCCGATTATCTTTTTCTTAGTCCCCTGAAGTGCTCACTGACGAAATACCATTTATGTATTTATTTGTACTTCTCATGTATTGTGGTGGTCCATAAGCATTTATTAGGGGTCATCTCTTCTATACACATTAGTAATATTCCTACCTCTGTACAATGCACATTATTATCATTCCTATCTCTATACAATATACATTGTCATTATTTCTTTCTCTATACAACACACATTATCATTATTAATTTCTCTATACAATACACATTATTATTATTTCTATCTCTGTGCAATGCACACATTATTATTATTCCTTTTAGATCTTCTTTTCGTCCTATTTCTGGATCATTGAGAAATTATTTCGATGAAAATATAAGAAGGTCAAAATCTAAAAAAATTGGTTTTGTGCCAAAAATCTATTTTTTTTTAAACGAGCACCTTCACAGCCATGCTTACATACACTACCTTGCGTTGGTACACGCCTGCTTTTTTTCTCGCCCTCCACGGGCCTATATAGCCCACGACAGCCAAATAATAATGAATCATTTCATAAATAATGGCTTTAGGGGCTTATCGGGAATGAAGAGGCCGCCGTCAGCTTATCTCCCTCGGCCACATTGCGGCCTGTGTTCCGCTCCCTCAGCGTGGGGAGCGCGCACTGGATGCAGCGTGGAATAACTCCACACACACACACACACACACACACACACACACACACACACACTCACACGCACACACACACACACACACACACACACACACACACACACACACACACACACACACACACACACACTGGAAGCAGAAAAAAAAAAAAACGTCAGACATGGATGACCCACTCACAAAATGGCTCCACGTCCACGCTAGCATCAACACCACTGCGACGGTAAGTGTTAAAAAATGCACATGTTTACATTTTGAAAACTATTTTTCGTCATTGGATCGCTTGGTTTTATTCCACGGCCCACGGTGTTACACGGCGTGCCTGCAGCCAGCAGGCAGGCAGGCGGTGTCGGTGCAGGCCTGGCCGACACGAAGGAGGAATAAAAGGCGACATTTTCTCCTTCTCTGCCTTAATAGGTCGTTCGGAATATTATTGTAACGTGACGTATATCTGGATGGTTCGTTTTAACCTCAGCAGACTTCGATCGAGATGCTGAAAAAACGCTTAAAAGAACAAAAAAAACATATATATTTTTCGTCTTAAATACACTTTTTTTTTCCAATGGGGCAATTTATACAACAAGCCATGACGTCATGAATAACATTTGATGCCATTTAGAGGTTCAAATAATTAAATGGAACGTTTTGATAAATGTATTTAATGAATCCCTTTGACTGCCTAAGTTGCGATTAAATGTGGTCTGTGTTTCAATAACAGGACATTTTAAGGTGTTTCCCGCAGTTATGATGGCTCACGTCGTCACTTAAGTGGTCGCCTTATTTTGGAGCTATATATATATATACATATATATATATGTATATATATGCTGGGGTTTCAACAATTAACAACATGATGGAAAAAAGGCAGCCGGACCTTTGTCCTGGAAGTCCAGGTGAAGAATCCGGACCTGGAAAGGCTGAAGACTCCTCCATCATCATCATCACCAGACATGAGGAGGAGGAGGAGGAGGAGGGGAAAGAGGAGGTGAAGAAGAAGAAGGAGGAGGGAGAAGAGAGGGCCGAGGAGACAGATGACGTCCCCCTGCAGAACCCGACTAACGGGACCGTCATCATCATCAACGGCGTTGCCAAGGAAACTGCCTCTCACGACGACGCCCTTGACCTGAAAAGGGAAGTGCCGGTGATCGAGCTCTCCAGGGGGGCCGCTATAAAGGCGTTGGAGCAGAGGACCGAGAGCCAGTCGGTGGCCATCACGGAACTTCGCAGACCTCCTCCGCCTGCACCGCGCACACACCGAGACGACGCTCGAATGGTCCAGCTGAGCCCCAACGCGTTCCCAGTCCCGGCCCGGGCCATGCTCTACAACCTGGCGCAGCCTCTTGCCGCCATCAACAGGTGAGCACGCACAATATTCATGCCTTATATATACATTTGCATATATTTTCGTATATGTATATACATATATTTGTATATACATGACCCCGAAAGGGAATAAGCGGTAGAAATGGATGGATGGATGGATGTGTTTATCTATATATACACACACACCATTTAATCTGTATATACTGAATGTGTATACACACACACACACACACACACTTCTATATATATATATATATAAATATATATATATATATATATATATATATATATATATATATATATATATATATATATATATATATATATATATATATATATATATATATATATATATATATATATATATATATATATATATATATATATATATACATATACTAGGGGTGTGCATCTTTGGGTGTCCCACGATTCGATTCTTGGGGTCACAATTCAATAATATATCATTTCTATTCGATTCGATTCTTGATTCAAAAACGATATTTTTCCGATTCAAAACGATTCTGTATTCATTCAATACATAGGATTTCAGCAGGATCCACCCCAGTCTGCTGACATGCAAGCAGAGTAGTGGATTTAAAAAAATTAAAAAAAACTTTTGTAAGTGTAAAGGACAATGTTTTATCAACTGATTGCAATAATTTGAATTTGTTTTAACTATCAAACGAACCAGAAATATGACTTATTTTATCTTTGTGAAAATATTGGACACAGTGTGTTGTCAAGCTTATGAGATGTGATGCAAGTGTAAGCCACTGTGACACTATTGTTTTTATTTTTTTATTTTTATAAATGTCTAATGATAATGTCAATGAGGGATTTTTAATCACTGCTATGCTGAAATTATAACTAATATTGATACTGTTGTTGATAATATTCATTTTTGTTTCACTTCTTTTGGTTTGTTCTGTGTCGTGTTTGTGTTTTATCAATTGCTCTGTTTATTGCAGCTCTGAGTGTTGCTGGGTCAGGTTTGGTTTTGAAATTGGAGTGCATTGTTATGGTATTGCTGTGTAGTGGTTTGTTGGATTGATTAAAAAAAATAATATTAAAAAATAAAAAATAAAAATCGATTTTTTAAAAATGAGAATCGATTCTGAATCCGCACAACATATTCAATTCGATTCGTATTTGAATCAACTTTTCCCCACACCCCTAATATATACCTTTACATATATACATAAACATATATATATATATATATATATATATATATATATATATATATATATATATATATATATATATATATATATATATATACACATATACATATGCATATATATGTATGTATGTATATATGCATATATATGTATGTATATATATTTATATATATACATACATATATATATACACATATACATATATACACACACACACACACACACACACACACACACACACACACACACACACACACACACACATTCTGTAATGCTTGTCTGCTCTTGAATGGGATTGTGCTGAAAATGTTAATTTCCTCTCGTAAATTATTAAAGTATTTCTGATTCTGATATATGTGTGTGTGTGTGTGATGATGATGATGATGATGATGTACACAGCGTGTATTATTTGCGAAGCACCTTGTCTGTGGAACGTGCACACGCAAGGTCACATTTGTTTTCTGTGGCTCAGTCTCGCAGGGGAGGTCGAGCAGTTCGGCATGTACCCCATCAGCAGCAGAGTCAAACGCCGCCCGGCGCCTTACGAGGTTGAACTGGACGAGGGTAGGCGCATTTTCCCATCTTTCTAAGCACTTCTGGTGTGTCCTCATCGCCATCTCCATCGTCTTCCCTCCTGACGTCATCACTGTCGCGGAAGAGGCTCTAGACAACATGATCAGTGGAAAAGACGTGAAAAGAAAGCCATAGTGCACACTCCGTAACATGCGTGGTAGGAGGGTGGGGGTGCTCCCACTCCCCCTCCCACTCCCATACACCAAGCGTTGACTGCAGAGGGCTGAGGGATTAAGACTGACTGGGTGTGTTCCAAATGCCTCATGGATGGGGTTTTATTGTGCATGCATGCCAAATACATATAGACCAAAGGTGTCCAAACTTTTTCACCTGAGGAAGGAAATATGAAAGCCCGTGACGTCCATTTTGATGTTTTTTCTTTGTCCAAACTAATTTAATGTATAGATATATATATATATATTACATTCGGGGCTTGGGAGATGGGACCTGAAGGGCTTCTGTCATAAATAAATAAAATAAATAAGATACGTATATCTTGATCAACTTCAGATCCGTCAATATGTTTAATTGTTAAATTGTGCTCCTCTTTGTAAAAGAAAACCCTCTTTTTATGATAAACAAACAAAATATGGAATATCTCCCCACAAAAAATGTCAGAGTGGGATATTTTACATGAAGTAATTAGAGGCCTAAATAGGTCAATCATTCATGTACAACATACCTGGGCAAATTAAGGCTCGGGGGCCACATGCGGCCCGTTAAGCTTTTCAATCTGGCCTGCCGGGCATTCCCAAATATTTTTTTGTAGATCTTTGAGATGGAAACTGTAGCTGCCATTATGATGTGCACTGATGTTTTAAAATGACCTTAAAGGCCTACTGAAAACCACTACTACCCACCACGCAGTATGATAGTTTATATATCAATGATGAAATATTAACATTGCAACACATGCCAATACGGCCTTTTTAGTTTACTAAATTGCAATTTTAAATTTCCCGTGAGTTTCATCTTGAAAACGTCGTGTAATGAACACATGTACACAAGACGTCACGGGTTTTTAGGACATATGAGCGCTGCGCACACACACAGCTAAAAGTCGTCTGCTTTAACCGCATAATTACGCAATATTTTGGACATCTGTGTTGCTGAATCTTTTGCAATTTGTTCAATTAATGTTGGAGGAGACACGGTGATTCCTTGTTTAAAATTCCTGGAGGTGAAACTTAACTATGGATCACAGCGGTCAAGCGAACATGGATCCCAACTACATGTCAACCAGCAGGTTTCGGTGAGAAAATTGTGGTTAAAAAGTCGCTTCTTACCGGAGAAAAGCTGAGCTTGTGCCGTCCATAGCTGCAGTCGACTTCGCTGAGACATTATTTTTTGTTAAGTTTTTAGAATGTGCCACTTACTGGCTGTTAAAAATAAGCTGGATGCCGCACTTTGGACAACTGTGTTATATATAGACTATCACTGCGAAAATGTTCATTTTATATTCACAGCTAATTACTGGCATATAATTGCACTCCTGTAGTTTTACACACACACACACACACACACACACACACACGCACACACACACACACACACACACACACACACACACACACACACACACACATATATATATATATATATATACATACATATATATATATATATATATATATATGTATATATATATATATATATATATATAAATATATGAATATATATATATATATATATACACTACATATATACACACATATATGTGTTTATATATATATATATTTATATATATATACATACACGCACGCACACACACACTCATATATGTGTGTGTGTATATACATACATATGAGTGTATATATATACACATAAATATGTGTGTATATATGTATATACACAAATATGTGTGTTTATGTATGTACACACAAACACACACATACATGCATATACATATATATGTGTGTTTATGTATACTATATACACGCACACGTATATAAATGTGTGTATACATATATATGTGTCTATAAATACACTTATGTGTGTATATACACACATATACACACGTATGTGTGTATACTGTATATATAGATACACACACACATATATATATAAATATATGTATATACATATAAATGTGTGTGTGAATGTATATAAATGTGTGTATATACACATATATATGTGTGTCTGTATATATTTTATATACTATGTATATCAATAAAGTAATATCTCTCTATCACACACACATTTATATACAAATACAAGTATATACACATATATGTGTATATTATATATACATATATATGTGTGTCTGTATATATATATATATATATATATATATATACATATATATACATATATATATACACACATATACAGTGGGGCAAAAAAGTATTCAGTCAGCCACCGATTGTGCAAGTTCTCCCACTTAAAAGATGACAGAGGTCTGTAATTTTCATCGTAGGTACACTTCAACTGTGAGAGACATAATGTGGAAAAATAATCCAGGAATTCGTATTGTAGGAATTTTAAAGAATTTATTTGTAAATTATGGTGGAAAATAAGTATTTAGTCAACCATTGAAAGCTCTCACTGATGGAAAGAGGTTTTGGCTCAAAATCTCACGATACATGGCCCCATTCATTCTTTCCTTAACACGGATCAATCGTCCTGTCCCCTTAGCAGAAAAACAGACCCAAAGCATGATGTTTCGACCCCCATGCTTCACATTAGGTTTGGTGTTCTTGGGATGCTACTCAGTATTCTTCTTCCTCCAAAATTCCTACAATGTAAATTCCTGGATTTTTTTTCACATTCTGTCTCTCACAGTTGAAGTGTACCTACGATGAAAATTACAGACCACTGTCATCATTTTAAGTGGGAGAACTTGCACAATCGGTGGCTGACTAAATACTTTTTTGCCCCACTGTATATGTACACACACACCAATGTGTATATATATACATACACACACATATACACACACGTATATATATAAAAATGTGTGTTTATAGAGTGGGGCAAAAAAGTATTTGGTCTACCACCGATTGTGGAAGTTCTCCCACCTAAAATGATGACAGAGGTCTGTAATTTTTCATCATAGGTACATTTCAACTGTGAGAGACAGAATGTGACGGAAAAAATCCAGGAATTCACATTGTAGGAAATGTAAAGAATTTATTTGTAAATTATGTTGGAAAATAAATATTTGGTCAATAACAAAAATTCAAGTCAATACTATGTAATATAACCTTTGTTGGCAATAACAGAGGTCAAACAATTACTATAGGTCTTTACCAGTTTTGCACACAGTAACTGGTATTTTGGCCCATTCCTCTATGCAGATCTTCTCAAGAGCAGTGATGTTTTGGAGCTGTCGCCGAGATACACAGACTTTCAACTCCCTCCACAAATTTTCTATGGGGTTGATGTCTGGAGAGTGGCTATGCCACTCCAGGACTTTCAAATGCTTCTTACGGAGCCACTCCTTCGTTGCCCGGGCGGTGTGTTTGGGATCATTGTCATGCTGAAAGACCCAGCCACGTTTCATCTTCAAAGCTCTCACTGATGGAAGGAGGTTTTGGCTCAAAATCTCACGATACATGGCCCCATTCATTCTTTCCTTAACACGGATCAATCGTCCTGTACCCTTAGCAGAAAAACAGCCCCAAAGCATGATGTTTACACCCCCATGCTTCAAAGTAGGTATGGTGCTCTTGGGATGCAACTCAGTATTCTTCTTCCTCCAAACACGACGAGTTGAGTTTATACCAAAAAGTTCTATTTTGGTTTCATCTGACCACATGACATTCTCCCAATCCTTTGCTGTAGCATCCATGTGCTCTCTGGCAAACTTCAGACATCCACTGGCTTAAACAGGGGGACACGTCTGGCACTGCAGAATTTGATTCCCTGTCGGCGTATTGTGTCACTGATGGTAACCTTTGTTACTTTGGTCCCAGATCTCTGCAGGTCATTCACCAGGTCCCGCCGTGTGGTTCTGGGATTTTTGCTCACCGTTCTCATGATCATTTTGACCCCACGGGATGAGATCTTGCGTTGAGCCCCAGATCGAGGGAGATTATCAGTGGTCTTGTATGTCTTCCATTTTCTGATAATTGCTCCCACAGTTGATTTTTTCACACCAACCTGCTTGCCTATTGTAGATTCACTCTTCCCAGTCTGGTGCAGGTCTACAGTTCTTTTCCTGGTGTCCTTCGACAGCTCTTTGGTCTTTGCCACAGTGGAGTTTGGAATCCGACAGTTTGAGGCTGTGGACATTTGTCTTTTATACAGATAACAAGTTAAAACAGGTTCCATTAATACAGGTAACAAGTGGAGGACAAAAGAGCTTCTTAAAGAAGAAGTTACTGGTCCGTGAGAGCCAGAGATCTTCCTTGTTTGAAGTTACCAAATACTTATTTTCCACCATAATTTACAAATACGTTCTTCAAAATTCCTACAATGTGAATTCCTGGATTTTTTTTTTTTTCACATTCTGTCTCTCACAGTTGAAGTGCACCTATGATGAAAATTACAGACCTCTGTCATCATTTTAAAAGGGAGAACTTGCACTATCGGTGGCTGACTAAATATTTTTTTGCTCCACTGTATACACATATATATGTGTGTATATATGTATATACACGTTTATATATACACATACGTGTGTATATATGAATATACACACACACAAATATATGTATATACATATGTGTGTGTATATATATATACACACATGTGTGTGTGTGTGTGTGTATATATATATATATATATATACATGTGTATATATATTTGTATATATATTTTCTCGCCCGGAAAAGGGTGGAGTGCCATCTCCGGGTTGGGGAGGAGACCCTGCCCCAAGTGGAGGAGTTCAAGTACCTAGGAGTCTTGTTCACGAGTGGGGGAAGAGTGGATCGTGAGATCGACAGGCGGATCGGTGCGGCGTCTTCAGTAATGCGGACGTTGTATCGATCCGTTGTGGTGAAGAAGGAGCTGAGCCGGAAGGCAAAGCTCTCAATTTACCGGTCGATCTACGTTCCCATCCTCACCTATGGTCATGAGCTTTGGGTCATGACCGAAAGGATAAGATCACGGGTACAAGCGGCCGAAATGAGTTTCCTCCGCCGGGTGGCGGGGCTCTCCCTTAGAGATAGGGTGAGAAGCTCTGCCATCCGGGAGGAGCTCAACGTAAAGCCGCTGCTCCTCCACATCGAGAGGAGCCAGATGAGGTGGTTCGGGCATCTGGTCAGGATGCCACCCGAACGCCTCCCTAGGGATGTGTTTAGGGCACGTCCAGCTGGTAGGAGGCCACGGGGAAGACCCAGGAACCGTTGGAAAGACTATGTCTCCCGGCTGGCCTGGGAACGCCTCGGGATCCCCCGGGAAGAGCTAGACGAAGTGGCTGGAGATAGGGAAGTCTGGGCTTCCCTGCTTAGGCTGCTGCCCCCGCGACCCGACCTCGGATAAGCGGAAGATGATGGATGGATGGATGGATGGTGTATATATGTGTGTGTTTGTGTATATATATGTGAATGTGTATATATGTGTGTGTGTTTGTGTATATATATGTGTATGTGTATATATATACATATACATGTATATATGTATATATATATATTTATACTGTATATATATATATATATATATATATATATATATATATATATATATATATATATATATATATATGCATATACATATATATATGTATATACACATATATATAAATGATAAATGGGTTGTACTTGTATAGCGCTTTTCTACCTTCAAGGTACTCAAAGCGCTTTGACACTACTTCCACATTTACCCATTCACACACACATTCACACACCGATGGAGGGAGCGGCCATGCAAGGCGCCAACCAGCACCCATCAGGAGCAAGGGTGAAGTGTCTTGCTCAGGACACAACGGACGTGACGAGGTTGGTTCTAGGTGGGATTTGAACCAGTGACCCTCGGGTTGCGCGCGGCCACTCTCCCACTGCGCCACGCCGTATACATATATATATATATATATACATATATATACATATATATATATACACATATATATGTATATATATACATATATACATATATATATGTATATATGTATATATATATACATAAATATATATATATATATGTATTTATGTATATATATATATATATATATATACATAATTTTTTCCTGAAGGAACTCTCCTGAAGGGATCAATAAAGTACTATCTATCTATCAATCTATCCATCTATCTATCCATCTATATATATATATATATATATATATATATATATATATATATATATGTATATATATATATATATATATATATATATATATATATATATATATATGTATATATGTTATATTTATTTATACATACATACATATATATATATATATATACAGTATATACGAATACACACACCCTGTTGCTCCGGTCTGGCTGCGTTAAACGCTAGAACCACTACATATATGCAAACAATAAATAATATCAGTAGTTTGGGCACCCGAGCAGACAATCATAATACCAAAACACAGCTTCAAGTCTCCATTATGTCTAACTTGCATGCGTATTAGATGTGGGAGTACGTTCCCAGTGGAAATCCACATCATCTATGCAAATTTGATCAATTTGTAGGAAAGATGTTCAGATTTCTCTCTCTTTATGCCGCAATGACACATATCTTTCCCATGTCACTCACATATTGCAGCTACTAGAATACCTTATGTACTTTCCTGTCTCTTCTCCACAGCTGGCCAGCCAAAGATCGTCCGGCGTATCTTCACAAACAGCCGTGAACGTTGGCGGCAGCAGAATGTGAACGGCGCCTTTGCAGAGCTTCGTAAACTCATCCCTACTCACCCTCCCGACAAGAAGCTGAGCAAGAACGAGATCCTGCGTCTTGCCATGAAATACATCAGCTTCCTCTCCAACCTCCTGGAGGACCAAGACGGCGGGCGCAATGTTGGCGCCACGACCGAAGGGGAGACCGGGATCATGGAGGGGGTCCCCCAGGGTGGACAGCGTCAGGACACAGTGGCAAGGGATGACATGCTGGAGACAATGTCGCCTGGGTCCAGCTGTGGAAGCCTACCCGACGGTGACGCCGAGGGCAGCCCGGAGAGCTTCATGGAGGATCAGGACTCGCCTCCAGCTACGAGGACTCTATCGGCCTCACGGGGCCCTGCACTACACCTTGCTACTCGGGATCTGAGGCGCAATGGACGCTCGCTTGACGGCTCTGGTCGGCGATGATTCTCATGCTTCAAAAGCAGAAACGTGCACGCTCCGCTGAAAGTGAAAAGGTGTGCAAAGGTGAGACAACATGGACCTGACTACCTGCAGTACCTTCCTGTCTCCACACTTCACGCCACTGATGAAGAGCTTGGGTCAATCATGGCGGAATTTGGTCCAAAACCACTTGTAAATTCTGCATGCCTTGATGATGAAATGACAGGGAAAGGAGCTAGGATCCTATGTCTCGATACAAAGTGTGTAAAAAAAACTAACAAAAACAACGTGCAATGAAAGTAAAACCAAACAATAATGACACAATAATGTACTAAGTAAAGCAAGATTTATTGCACCATTGACCACTGTTTAGTCCATGTCCACACCAACACTTCAAAAACGCATACTTACCTCTGCGTTTACTCCTCTTGTCCACACGCAAACGCAGACCTCTGTCCTTAAAAACGCAGACTTTTGCCAACGCTGGCCAAAGTTGAGAGTTCCACTCTCTGCAAATTTGAGACTTGCACTCCTCTGATGACATCATGGTCGTACGCGTTCATTTTCAAACTCAACAACACTGCCTTACTGCCTTTAAACACACTACAAGAGGACTTAGCGTCTGTTTGAACGTAAACATGCTGCTATTTTCACTCAACTCGAATATATTTAAAAAAAAATGGCGTTCGCGACACTCCCACGAGCGCTAATGACAGTCAGCTGTTTTGGATACGATCGCTGTCGGACCTCCACATGATGGGACAACTTTGATTTTTTGTTCCCAGGACTGTGAAGTGCAGGCTGGTTTTAAAGATAATGTCATTGTACATCTAGTATATCATAATAAAGGTTATGATAATATACTGTAGGTGTAATGCTACCAAGTCAGCTCGTGCTGCTTTTTTCCAGGCTTCTGACTGCAGGGGGTATGCGTTAGTGTGGAGACATGAGCCGGATTTGCATATTGTAGTTCTAGGGACACAGTTCTAGGAACTACCACACTCTAGTTTAGTTATAGGAACCAGCCTCCCCCATAGGGACTTTTCCTCTTCACGCTGGCACATGGCTGGGGACCTTAGTAAAAAACATGTGTGACACATATTTGCCTGCGACCGTGACCTAATACTTCATATATAAAAGCTGGCGAGGTGAATCAGACCACTTTTTTAGAACATTTCTTAGATCTATACCCAGGCAAAGTCTTCTGTACTGTTTACTCACCTTCAAGCTTCTGTCATCACTCCAAAGTGTGGAACCATTGACTTGTCTTTCTGTTCAACCCACTCTGGTTGTTATGGTCCTGGATTTTTTTATAGTCCTGTTTGAGTTTCTTCATCTTTTCCCTGCACTGCTTTGCGGTATGGAAAATGCCTGACATTTCTAACTGAGCGCTTAATGTACCGAATATTTTAATGTTCCGCTGCGAGCCTTCAAACCCCCGCTGAATCTCCTCTGTGGAGTAGTTGGCAAGCAGAGCTTTGACCTACTCGTCAGTCCATCTTTTGCGGGCTGTGTCCATTTTTCACTCCGCTGTTTAAAAAATGGCGGGGTCTGTGTTGTGGCTAGCAGAAGGGGGGTAGTTCGTCAGTTCAACCAATCACCAAACACCTCCGTATTTGAGTTTCTATGGGACTCCGTTTGGACTCTGCCTCAGAGTAGGAACTCAAATGGTTGTAGGATCTGAGGGCCGTAGTCTCTAGTACCCGTATGTCGGAACAATACGAAAAATAGCCCGGGGACAGGAAAGGTTATAGGAACTCCAAAAAACAAAATGACTAAGAACAGTTTTGAAACCACAATTGTGTGGATGGAGATGGTTTTAGCCTTGCAAATGTGTTTTTGAACCTCTGCGTGTTGGTGTGGACATGGGCTCAGTGATGATGGGTTACAACGAGGTATGGTCAATTATTCAAAGGGGTCAAGTGAAACAGCCTAAAAATGTAAAACAAGCGGTTCTCAAATGGATTTAGTAGGATTTTACACAAGTGGTTGTGCATGTAGCGTGATGCTAATGTTAACATTTAATGGGATGTCCTCACTAGAACAGACTCACTGTCGTACTTCTGCAGTGACGTAATGTACATAGTTTATATTTCCTCAGAACAATGTCGTGTGGTTTAGAGTGTACCTTAGTGTGTGTGTGTGTGTGTGTGTGTGTGTGTGTGTGTGTGTGTGTGTGTGTGTGTGTGTGTGCGTGTGTGTGTGTGTGTGTGTGTGTGTGTTTAACGGGTTTACACGCAGAGCGGAGTCGGGGTTGAAAAGCGACGGACAGCCGAGTGTTGTACGTCAAAAGGTCGGTACCATTTACTCCTGCTACACAGGAGCCGATGATTTTACTGGGTGAAGGTATTTGCTTGGGGAGGTACAAGAACATTGTCCAAGTGTACAAAGGTAATTTTGACATCATTGTCTGTTCCTTTTGACGGTAATGCATATGTAGTTTAGTAAGGTACACAAATTCATCCCTTCATTGCCAGCAACGCAGACGCACAGTGTTAATATCATAACACCAGCAGCATTTAAATATCACTCACTGTTTTGTTTGTTCAACATTTTTCCCAGCAGGACTTAGTAACCTACAAACCATATGAGTTGGAAATTGTGTTAGATGTAAATATAAACGGAATACAATGATTTCCAAATCATTTTAAACCCATATTCAGTTGAATATGATACAAAGACAAAATATTTGATGTTCAAACTGATGAACATTTTTTTTGTGTGCAAATAATCATTAACTTTAGAATTTGATGCCAACAACACGTTACAAATAATTTGGGAAAGGTGGCAATAAATACTGATAAAGTTGAGGAATAATAATCAAACTCTTATATGGAACATCCCACAGGTGTGAAGGCTAATTGGGCACAGGTGGGTGCCATGATTGGGTATACAAGCAGCTTCCATGAAATGCTAAGTAATTCACAAACAAGGATGGGTTGAGGGTCACCACTTTGTAAGCAAATTGTCGAACAGTTTTAGAAAAACATTTCTTAACGAGCTATTGCAAGGAATTTGGGGATTTTACCGACTACAGTCTGTAAAATCATCAAAAAGTTCAGAGAATCTGTTGAAATCACTGCACGCAACGATGATATTACGGACTTTTGATCCCTCAGGCGATACTGCATCAAAAACCGACATCAGAATGTAAAGGACATCACCACATGGGCTCAGGAACACTTCATAAAACCACTGTCAGTAAATACAGTTGGTCGCTCCATCTGTAAGTGCAAGTTAAAGCTCTACTATGCAAAGCCAAACCCGTTTATCAACAATATCCTGAAACGCCGCCGGCTTGGCTTGTCCCGAGCTCACCTAAAATGGACTGATGCAAAGTGGAAAATTGTTCTGTGGTCTGACAAGTCCACATTTCAAATTATATTTGGAAACAGAGGACGTGGTGTCCTCCAAAATAAAGAGGAAAATAACCATTCGGATTGTTATAGGCGCAAAGTTCAAAAGCCAGGGTCCAAGGCATGGGTAACTTACACATCTGTGAAGCCACCATTAATGCTGAATGGTCCATAAAGGTTTTGGAGCAACATATGTTGTCATTCAAGCAACGTTATCATGGACGCCCATGCTTATTTCAGCAAGACAAGAGTTACAACAGCGTGGCTTCGAAAAAAAAGAGTGCCGGTACTTTCCTGGCCCACCTGCAGTCCAGACCTGTCTCCCATCGAAAATGTGTCGCACATTATGAAGCGTAAAATACGACAGCGGAGACCCCGGACTGTTGAATGACTGAAGCTCTATATAAAACAAGAATGGGAGAGAATTCCACTTTCAAAGCTTGAACAATTGGTTTTCTCAGTTCCCAAACGTTTATTGAGTGTTGTTAAAAGAAAAGTTGATGTAACACAGTGGTGAACATATCCTTTCCCAACTATTTTGGCACGTGTTGCAGCCATGAAATTCTAAGTTAATTATTTGCAAAAAAAAAATAAAGTTTATGAGTTTGAACATGAAATATCTTGTCTTTGTAGTGCATTCAACTGAATATGGGTTAAAAAGGATTTGCAAATCATTGTATTCCATTTATATTTACATCAAACACAATTCCAAACTCATATGGAAACGGGGTTTGTATATTGATTGGTACATTGGGTGACTACGGTCATTGCGGTAAAAGGGACATTGTACATTTGGCAATGACATATTTGTTGTATGATAGATGTATCTATAAATATATCCAATGTTAAATCCATGGATTTTATACAAAACCCTCTGAATAAAAGATGCTTCCTGATATGTTCTTCATCCTAACTTGTATCATGCAGAACTGTACACTAAAAATTAAATACTTGGCCAGAAAAAAGCCAAATGTTAAAGGTTAGCGCATAGTTAGTGCACATTATTGTCAGATCATGAAATAAACCCAACCGAAGGAAAACTACGGTGGTACCTCAACTTGAGTGTTTTGAAGAAAAAAAAAACAGCTGTTATGTTTTAAGTAGGCTTCACGGTGGAAGAGGGGTTAGTGCGTCTGCCTCACAATACGAAAGTCTTGCAGTCCTGGGTTCAAATCCAGGCTCGGGATCTTTCTGTGTGGAGTTTGCATGTTCTCCCCGTGAATGCGTGGGTTCCCTCCGGGTACTCCGGCTTCCTCCCACCTCCAAAGACATGCACCTGGGGATAGGTTGATTGGCAACACTAAATTGGCCCTAGTGTGTGAATGTGAGGGTGAATGTTGTCCGTCTATCTGTGTTGGCCCTGCGATGAGGTGGCGACTTGTCCAGGGTGTACCCCGCCTTCCGCCCGATTGTAGCTGAGATAGGCGCCAGCGCCCCCCGCGACCCCGAAAGGGAATAAGCGGTAGAAAATGGATGGATGGATGGATGTTTTAAGTTGGAGTCGCAAGCTTCCAGCAAGTGTCACAGTGAACCCCGAAAGATCCACCCCAAAACATCTGGTCTTTACTGGCAAGCATAAGCTTACACCCAGAAATCCACACAACTTTGTGTTAAGCGTGTAAGTTGAGGTACTACTGTACTCTAATGCGCGTCAATTTTATACTAATTAGACTATTTTTAAATCTTTTGAAATGAAAGAAACATGTTGTTTCTGATGTAGTATGTACAATGGACTGTGCCACACAGCACCAGCATCAGTTTGCAGGAGTAATGCCAGAAAAGGAGAAAAGTAGGCCTTAGTAGATGCATCATTGGAAACTAGACACGCTAACAAACAACAACAACCTACAAGGCCGTGTTTATGTCACTAAACCAAGGAGAACATTTTGACTTCAAAGGAGACTGTGGAGTAAATAGTGAGTGAGCCAAAGTATACAGCAACATGATAAGCTAGCATGATGTTAAAAAATGTTTTTAATTTGGTTATTTCTACCTGTGGATCATTCAATATTACAACGACTTGACCAATGAGTGACTACTCGGTCTTTGCACACCAGTAGATCTCTTTCCACCTATTTTCTTTTAAGCTCATTACTTGGCAACAAGTTAATGAATGTTTGCTTAAAAATGTGTTCAGCTGTGAGACTAAATTGATTTAAAAGATAATATACCATGAATTGATGAACGTGGACCCCAACTTAAACAAGTTGAAAAACTTATTCGGGTGTTACCCTTTAGTGGTCAGTTGTACGGAATATGTACTGAACTGTACAATATACTAATAAAAGTTTCAATCAATCAATCAATCAATCAATCAATCAATCAATGTCATTGGTTAATATTTATATCAGTACATTAGTGTTGTAATGATACCAATATTTTGGTACCGGTACTAAAATTATTTGGATACTTTTTGGCACTTTTCTAAATAAAGGGACCACAAAAAAATTCCATTATTGGCTTTATTTTAACGAAAAATCTTAGGGTAAATTAGATATTTGTTTATTATTGCTGTTAAGACCTTAAATAAAATAGTGAACATACTAAACAACTTGTCTTTTAGTAGTAAGTAAACAAACAAGGACTCCTAATTAGTCTGCTAACGAATGCAGGAACATATAGTGTCATTTATCATTCTATTATTTTGTAAACATTATGAGGGACGAGTGGCAGCAAATGAATTGTTAATCTACTTGTTTATTTTCTGTTATTATCTGCTTACTTTTTCATTTAATATGTTGTATCTACACTTCTGTTAAAATGTAATAATCACTTATTCTTCTGTTGTTTGATACGGGACCGGTATGTTTCAGAGGCAATATAGTACCGAAAATGTTTTCATTAGTATCGCGGTAGTATACAAATACCAGTATACCGTACACCCCTACACTGTATGAATGAACAGATGTGTGATGGACGTCTGTGTTTGGATTCTTTCCGTCTGGACAAAATGTACATCACAGCAATGACTGTCTTTTTATATGAACAGGAAATGAACAGTGACATTTTGAAAATATTCTTTGTTCACTCCTGCTTTTCAGTTGTATTTTCCCACATTATGAGAGTAATTGAACATGTCCTGACTTGGCATTGGATGAGCCTAGGGGAAGTGAGTAAGTACATTTTATTTATAAAGGGAATTTCCCAGATCAAATGACAAAGCGCTGTACAAAACATAGGTGAAGTAAAACATCATTTCAATTAAAACAACAACATCATACAAGGGATACAAAGAATTTTAAAAATGGTAGTTTAAAAATTGCATTAACTAAAATGTTTCTTAAAAGTGTCAACACAGTCAAGATCACAGCAACTGAAGAGTAGGGGCATAACAAGTCAGTTATGTACTAAGGAGCCCCACCATGTAACTGAAGAGTCGGGGCATAAGAAGTCAGTGATGTACTGAGGGGCCCCACAATCCAGCTGAAGAGTAGGGGCCTAACAAGTCAGTGATGTACTGAGGGGCCCTACCAAGGAACTGAAGAGTAGGGGCATAAAAAGTCAGTGATGTACTGAGGGGCCCCACCATGCAACTGAAGAGTAGGGGCATAACAAGTCAGTGATGTACTGAGGGGCCCCACCATGAAACTGAAGAGTAGGGACATAACAAGTCAGTGATGTACTGAGGAGCCCCACCATGCAACTGAAGAGTCGGGGAATAAGAAGTCAGTGATGTACTGAGGGGCCCCACAATGCAGCTGAAGAGTAGGGGCCTAACAAGTCAGTGATGTACTGAAGGGCCCTACCAAGGAACTGAAGAGTAGGGGCATAAAAAGTCAGTGATGTAGTGAGGGGCCCCACCATGCAACTGAAGAGTAGGGGCCTAACAAGTCAGTGATGTACTGAGGGGCCCTACCAAGGAATTGAAGAGTAGGGGCATAAAAAGTCAGTGATGTACTGAGGGGCCCCACCATGCAACTGAAGAGTAGGGGCATAACAAGTCAGTGATGTACTGAGTGGCCCCACCATGCAACTGAAGAGTAGGGACATAACAAGTCAGTGATGTACTGACGGGCCCCACCATGCAGCTGAAGAGTAGGGTGATTACAACTCAGTGATGTACTGAGGGGCCCCACCATGCAACTAGAGAGCAGGGACATAACAAGTCAGTGATGTACTGCCATCCATGGAAAGTCAGGACTAAAATCTTCAACTGAATGTGCCTGGAAGCCAATGAAGACTGGATCAAACGGGTGACATGGACTGTTCTGGGTGCCAGGTCTAAAGTCTGGCAGCTAAATTTTGTAGCGTCTAAAATCTCTTTAGCGGACTTGTTAAAAAGGGTGAAGAGAGAATTGAAATAGTCAATACCAGATGAAGTGAACGCGTGAACAGGGTTGACTGAAAGTGAAAGCTGTGGCGCCCTTTAAGTGAGATATTTGCTGCTGATGTTTTGTTCCACTGAAGTGATTGTTGATCGCCATCCTTTCCTTAGTGATTGTTGATCACCCTCCTCCTCGCCATCCTTTCACAAAAGGACAAAAGCTACAATGTTGTGTATCCACAGAAAATCATCACAGTCCAGGTGATTAGTAACAGCGTTGAAAGCCATGTAGCTCCTGTGCATTGGATAAAGATAATTGTATTCAAAAGGAGAATAAGGGCAGCAAAAAAGGTGCATTAAGGTGGCCCTATTCCACTGAAAGTTCAGGAACTTTAGGAACTAGAGGTTCCTGTAGAGGTGTGTGGTTTGTGTTTCCACCACTTTTCACACTTCATGTAGTTTATACAACTCAGACTGTTGACGTATGGAGGAGTGGTTTACTAGATTTGATCTAGACTGATACATGTCAATAAACACAATATGAGTTCACAGTTTGTTTATTAAAAAATGCCTAGTTGAAATACCAAGCAATCATATTCAAAACAATGTTTTGTAAATTTTTTATAAAAAAGTGAGGCTTTTGTCCGCAACGTCCAACAGAGTCGTCCTCTCAGTAAATGATGAATTCATGAGGGTCAGGTGAGTCCTTGTGGTCCTATTCAGCTGTAAATAACAATATATAAATAATACATGTCAGTGTTTATCTGTAAATAACAATATATCAAAAATAAATGTCAGCGTTTATCTGTAAATATCAATAATAAATGTCAGTGTTTATCTGTAAATAATATATAAATAATAAATGTCACTCCTCTCTCTGAGCTGCTACCTTACCGTGGTAGAGGAGTTTGCGTGTCCCAATGATCCTAGGAGCTATGTTGTCTGGGGGTTTTCATGCCCCCTGGTAGGGTCTCCCAAGACAAACAGGTCCTAGGTGAGTGATCAGACAAAGAGCAGCTCAAAGACTTCTATGGAATTACAACGAAATGAACCCAGATTTCCCTCGCCCGGACGTGGGTCACCGGGGCCCCGCTCTGGAGCCTGGCCCGGAGTTGGGGCACGATGGCGAGCGCCTGGTGGTCGGGCCTGTTCCCATGGGGCCCGGCCGGGCACAGCCCGAAGAGGCAACGTGGGTCATCCCTCCAATGGGCTCACCACTCATAGGAGTGGCCATAGAGGTCGGGTGCATTGTGAGCTGGGCGGCAGCCGAAGGCAGGGCACCTGGCGGTCCGATCCTCGGCTACAGAAGCTAGCTCTTGGGACGTGGAATGTCACCTCACTGGGGGGGAAGGAGCCTGAGCTAGTGCGCGAGGTAGAGAAGTTCCGGCTGGATATAGTCGGACTCACCTCGACGCACAGCAAGGGCTCTGGAACCAGTTCTCTCGAGAGGGACTGGACCCTCTTCCACTCTGGCGTTGCCGGCAGTGAGAGGCGACGGGCTGGGGTGGCAATTCTGGTTGCCCCCCGGCTCAAAGCCTGTACGTTTGAGTTCAACCCAGTGGACGAGAGGGTAGCTTCCCTTCGCCTTCGGGTGGGGGGACGGGTCCTGACTGTTGTTTGTGCTTACGCACCAAACAGCAGTTCAGAATACCCACCCTTTTTGGGTACACTCGAGGGAGTACTGGAAAGTGCTCCTCCGGGTGATTCCCTTGTCCTACTGGGAGACTTCAACGCTCATGTTGGCAACGACAGTGAAACCTGGAGAGGCGTGATTGGGAAGAATGGTCGCCCGGATCTAAACCCGAGTGGTGTTTTGTTATTGGACTTTTGTGCTCGTCACAGTTTGTCGATAACAAACACCATGTTCAAACATAAGGGTGTCCATATGTGCACTTGGCACCAGGACACCCTAGGCCGCAGTTCCATGATCGACTTTGTAGTTGTGTCATCGGATTTGCGGCCTTATGTTTTGGACACTCGGGTGAAGAGAGGGGCGGAGCTTTCTACCGATCACCACCTGGTGGTGAGTTGGCTGCAATGGTGGGGGAGGATGCCGGACAGACCTGGCAGGCCCAAGCGCATTGTGAGGGTCTGCTGGGAACGTCTGGCAGAGTCTCCTGTCAGAGAGAGTTTCAATTCACACCTCCGGGAGAACTTTGAACATGTCACGAGGGAGGTGCGGGACATTGAGTCCGAGTGGACCATGTTCCGAACCTCTATTGTCGAGGCGGCTGATTGGAGCTGTGGCCGCAAGGTTGTTGGTGCCTGTCGTGGCGGTAATCCCAGAACCCGTTGGTGGACACCAGCAGTGAGGGATGCCGTCAAGCTGAAGAAGGAGTCCTATCGGGTTCTTTTGGCTCATAGGACTCCGGAGGCAGTGGACGGGTACCGACGGGCCAAGCGGTGTGCAGCTTTAGCGGTCGCGGAGGCAAAAACTCGGACATGGGAAGAGTTCGGGGAAGCCATGGAAAACGACTTCCGGACGGCTTCGAAGCCATTCTGGACCACCATACGGCGCCTCAGGAAGGGGAACCAGTGCACTATCAACACCGTGTATGGTGCGGATGGTGTTCTGCTGACTTCGACTGCGGATGTTGTGGATCGGTGGAGGGAATACTTCGAAGACCTCCTCAATCCCACCAACACGTCTTTCTTTGAGGAAGCGGTGCCTGGGGAATCTGTAGTGGACTCTCCTATTTCTGGGGCTGAGGTCGCTGAGGTAGTTAAAAAGCTCCTCGGCGGCAATGCCCCGGAGGTGGATGAGATCCGCCCGGAGTTCCTTAAGGCTCTGGATGCTGTGGGGCTGTCTTGGTCGACAAGACTCTGCAGCATCGCGTGGACATCGGGGGCGGTACCTCTGGATTGGCAGACCGGGGTGGTGGTCCCTCTCTTTAAGAAGGGGGACCGGAGGGTGTGTTCCAACTATCGTGGGATCACACTCCTCAGCCTTCCCGGTAAGGTTTATTCAGGTGTACTGGAGAGGAGGCTTCGCCGGATAGTCGAACCTCGGATTCAGGAGGAACAGTGTGGTTTTCGTCCTGGTCGTGGAACTGTGGACCAGCTCTATACTCTCGGCAGGGTTCTTGAGGGTGCATGGGAGTTTGCCCAACCAGTCTACATGTGCTTTGTGGACTTGGAGAAGGCATTCGACCGTGTCCCTCGGGAAGTCCTGTGGGGAGTGCTCAGAGAGTATGGGGTATCGGAATGTCTTATTGTGGCAGTCCGCTCCCTGTATGATCAGTGTCAGAGCTTGGTCCGCATTGCTGGCAGTAAGTCGGACACGTTTCCAGTGAAGGTTGGACTCCGCCAAGGCTGTCCTTTGTCACCGATTCTGTTCATAACTTTTATGGACAGAATTTCTAGGCGCAGTCAAGGCGTTGAGGGGTTCCGGTTTGGTGGCCACGGGATTAGGTCTCTGCTTTTTGCAGATGATGTAGTCCTGATGGCTTCATCTGGCCGGGATCTTCAGCTCTCACTGGATCGGTTCGCAGCCGAGTGTGAAGCGACCGGAATGAGAATCAGCACCTCCAAGTCCGAGTCCATGGTTCTCGCACGGAAAAGGGTGGAGTGCCATCTCCGGGTTGGGGAGGAGACCCTGCCCCAAGTGGAGGAGTTCAAGTACCTAGGAGTCTTGTTCACGAGTGGGGGAAGAGGGGATCGTGAGATCGACAGGCGGATCGGTGCGGCGTCTTCAGTAATGCGGACGTTGTATCGATCCGTTGTGGTGAAGAAGGAGCTGAGCCGGAAGGCAAAGCTCTCAATTTACCGGTCGATCTACGTTCCCATCCTCACCTATGGTCATGAGCTTTGGGTCATGACCGAAAGGATAAGATCACGGGTACAAGCGGCCGAAATGAGTTTCCTCCGCCGGGTGGCGGGGCTCTCCCTTAGAGATAGGGTGAGAAGCTCTGCCATCCGGGAGGAGCTCAACGTAAAGCCGCTGCTCCTCCACATCGAGAGGAGCCAGATGAGGTGGTTCGGGCATCTGGTCAGGATGCCACCCGAACGCCTCCCTAGGGATGTGTTTAGGGCACGTCCAGCTGGTAGGAGGCCACGGGGAAGACCCAGGACACGTTGGAAAGACTATGTCTCCCGGCTGGCCTGGGAACGCCTCGGGATCCCCCGGGAAGAGCTAGACGAAGTGGCTGGAGATAGGGAAGTCTGGGCTTCCCTGCTTAGGCTGCTGCCCCCGCGACCCGACCTCGGATAAGCGGAAGATGATGGATGGATGGATAATAAATGTCAGTGTTTATCTGAGAACAACAATACATCAATAATAAATATCAGTGTTTATCTGTAAATAACAATACTGTATATAAATAACACGTCAGTGTTTATCTGTAAATAACAATATATCAATAATAAATGTCAGCGTTTACAGTGGGGCAAAAAAGTATTTAGTCAGCCACCGATTGTGCAAGTTCTCCGACTTAAAATGATGACAGAGGTCTGTAATTTTCATCATAGGTACACTTCAACTGTGAGAGACAGAATAAGGAAAAAAAATCCAGGAATTCACATTGTAGGAATTTTAAAGAATGTATTTGTAAATTATGGTGGAAAATAAGTATTTGGTCACTTCAAACAAGGAAGATCTCTGGCTCTCACAGACCTGTAACTTCTTCTCTAAGAAGCTCTTCTTTCCTCTACTCGTTACCTGTATTAATGGAACCTGTTTGAACTTGTTACCTGTATAAAAGACACCTGTCCACAGCCTCAAACAGTCAGACTCCAAACTCCTCTATGGCCACAACCAAAGAGCTGTTGAAGGACACCAGGAAAAGAATTGTAGACCTGCACCAGACTGGGAAGAGTGAACCTACAATAGGCAAGCAGCTTGGTGTGAAAAAATCAACTGTAGGAGCAATTATCAGAAAATGGAAGACATACAAGACCACTGATAATAACCCTCTATCATGGGCGCCAAGCAAGATCTCATCCCGTGGGGTAAAAATGATCATGAGAACAGTGAGCAAAAATCCCAGAACCACACGGGGGGACCTGGTGAATGACCTGCAGAGAGCTGGGATCAAAGTAACAAAGGTTAGCATCAGTAACACACTACGCCGACAGGGAATCAAATCCTGCAGTGCCAAATGTGTCCCCCTGCTTAAGCCAGTGCATGTCCAGGCCTGTCTGAAGTTTGCCAGAGAGCACATGGATGATACAGCAGAGGATTGGGAGAATGTCATGTGGTCAGAAGAAACCAAAATAGAACTTTTTGGTATAAACTCAACTCGTCGTGTTTGGAGGAAGAAGAATACTGAGTTGCATCCTAAGAACACCATGCCTACTGTGAAACATGGGGGTGGAAACATAATGCTTTGGGGCTGTTTTTCTGCTAAGGGGACAGGATGACTGATCCGTGTTAAGGAAAGAATGAATGGGGCCATGTATCGTGAGATTTTGAGCCAAAACCTCCTTCCATCAGTGAGAGCTTTGAAGATGAAACGTGGCTGGGTCCTCCAGCATGACAATGATCCCGAACACACCGCCCAGGCAACGAAGGAGTGGCTCTGTAAGAAGCATTTGAAAGTCCTGGAGTGGCCTAGCCAGTCTTTAGACCTCAACCCCACAGAAAATCTGTGGAGGGAGTTGAAAGTCCGAGTTGCTCTGCGACAGCCCCAAAACATCACTGCTCTCGAGAAGACCTGCATAGGGGAATAGGTCAAAATACCAGCTACTGTGTGTGCAAACCTGGTAAAGACCTATAGTAATTGTTTGACCTCTGTTATTGCCAAACAAGGTTATATTACAAAGTATTGAGTTGAATTTTTGTTCTTGACCAAATACTTATTTTCCACCATAATTTACAAATACATTCTTTAAAACTCTTAAAATGTGAATTCCTGGATTTTTTTTTTTAATTCTGTCTCTCACAGTTGAAATGTACCTATGATGAAAATTACAGACCTCTGTCATCATTTTAAGTGGGAGAACATGCACAATCGGTGACTGACTAAATACTTTTTTGCCCCACTGATCTGTAAATAACAATAATAAATGTCAGTGTGTATCTGTAAATAATATATAAATGATAAATGTTAGTGTTTATCTGAAAATAATATATAAATAATACATTTCAGTGTTTATGTGTAAATAATATTTCAATAAAAAATGTCAGTGTTTATCTGTAAATAAAAATATAAAAACAATAAATGTCAGTGTTTATCTGTAAACAACAATTTATAAATAATACATGTCAGTGTTTATCTGTAAATAGCAATATATAAATAATAAATGTCAGTCTTTAACTGTAAATAACAATATATAAGTATTAAACGTCAGTGTTTATCTCACGGCGACACAAACACATCGACTTTAGCGTTAGCTTGTTAGCATTAGCATTCTGTTGACTGGGATTGAGGTTAATAACTACACAAATGGAGTGTCACTGACTACTTTTACAACATGTAAAAATAGTTAATATTCCATCAATCAATCAATCAATGTTTACTTATATAGCTCTAAATCACTAGTGTCTCAAAGGGCTGCACAAACCACAACACAAACCACTACGACATCCTCGGTAGGCCCACATAAGGGCAAGGAAAACTCACACCCAGTGGGACGTCGGTGACAATGATGACTAAAACCTTGGAGAGGACGAAAGCAATGGATGTCGAGCGGGTCTAACATGATACTGTGAAAGTTCAATCCATAATGGATCCAAGACAGTCGCGAGAGTCCAGTCCAAAGCGGATCCAACACAGCAGCGAGAGTCCCGTTCACAGCGGAGCCAGCAGGAAAACATCCCAAGCGGAGGCGGATCAGCAGCGCAGAGATGTCCCCAGCCGAAACACAGTGGAGAGTGGGACATAGGAGAAAAACAAAAGAAACGGCAGATCAACTGGTCTAAAAAGGGAGTCTATTTAAAGGCTAGAGTATACAAATGAGTTTTAAGGTGAGACTTAAATGCTTTTACTGAGGTGGCATCTCGAACTGTTACCGGGAGGGCATTCCAGAGTACTGGAGCCCGAAATGAAAACGCTCTATAGCCCTCAGACTTTTTTTGGCATGTTATTTACCTTCCACTCATGTTCTGCTTCCTTTATTTCACATTTATCCAACAAAGTCTGAGTAGTAAGCAGCTGAGGTTGTTGCTTTGAGTCCGGCTGAATAATTCATTCTCCTTCGTAAATACGTTTAAAAGAGTCCGTCCACTTCTTGTAGCTTGGCGTATTGAAATTAAGTTGGTCAAAATAATAACCAACAATAAACTGCATTTGGATTAAAGACTACTGCTAAGTGAAAAAACTGCAAGATGGTTCCACTGATCAGCGTTCTTCAGCACAAAGATGCAACACAAAAGTTCCTGCAAGTGGAAAGTTATTTTTATTCTTCTTTCTCTCCGTTGTCAAGTTTGTTGTCATAAGAGTACACAAGAAATGGGAAATAAACAAGTCATCTACTGTACTCTGTAATGGTGGTTGTTGTGTTCAAAATAAGTTTTAGGAACGCCCCCAACTGTGTTCAATCAATCAGCCTTCGACAGCACACCCTGCCCCTGAGAAGGTTTCAGGAACCTTCAAAAAATCCCACCTTGCTGGCAGGAACTAAAAAAAGCACTAAATCTACCCGGATAGTTTTTAGTGGGAACCCAGGGGTGATTTTATTTACCCAGGTAAATGGGAAAGTTCCTGTGGTGGAAAAGGGCCCATTAGGCCCCGTTTACACTGCACACCAAACAGATGTGTTTGCCCTCAAGTGACACAGATGCTCCAAAGTGCTTCAAATGTGATATTTTGGCAACAATTGCAGGCCACATCAGGAGGCAGTCCTGAATCCCATTGGAATCTGATCTTTTCAAATATAAATGATAAATGGGTTGTATTTGTATAGCGCGTTTCTACCTTCAAGGTACTCAAAGCGCTTTGACACTACTTCCACATTTACCCATTCACACACACATTCACACTCTGATGGAGGGAGCTGCCATGCAAGGCGCCAACCAGCACCCATCAGGAGCAAGGGTGAAGTGTCTTTCTCAGGACACAACGGACGTGACGAGGTTGGTACTAGGTGGGGGTTGAACCAGGGACCCTCGGGTTGCGCACGGCCACTCTCCCATTGCGCCACGCCGTCCCACAATGTGAGCTACGTCACTCGTGGAAGGACGCAGTCGCCAGTGAAAGTGGATATTTCATCACAACACCCGGTTTCAGTGAGCAAATTCTATTTAAAACCACCAAATTTTCTGTGAATCACTTGTCGATAGTGCACAAATAATAGTCTATTTGTAATGTATGAATATATAGTTTGATTCACAAAAAATAGCGATTGTTGAAGGACCGGAATTGATGCTGTGGCACATAAGTTGAAAAATATATCTCACTTAAAAATATATCTCACTTAAATCCACACTGACGTCTGTGTCTCCTCTACTTAACAGACATAAAAAGATTACATAAATTACATGATATACTGTACATCCATTCATACTTTATAATACATTACTTTCACCTAAAAAAAAACTATAATTTTTAGACTGTTGCGACTTTTATTTTATTTTGTAATAGTAGCGACTTCCTCCCGGTCAATTTCCTTTGTTTTTATTTTATGGAAGTGCGCATGCAAGTGACATTGGGGCCACATTGGGGCCACATTGAGGCCTGTGTCCGTTTACACAGCGGTCTGATAAAGATCACATTTTACATGCAGTGTAAACAGTCAGCTGGGAAAAATCAGATCTAAAAAAAATGTCATTTGGGCCACTTTAACCTGCAGTGAAAACGTAGTCATGGAGTGTAACTCCAGCGTAAACGTAGTCATGGAGTGCAACTATGCAGTGTCAACGTAGTCATGGACTGTAACTGTTAAGCGTAAACTTAGTCATGGAGTGTAACTGCAGTGTAAACTTAGTCATGGAGTGTAACTCTGCAGTGTAAGCGCAGTCATGGAGTGTAACTGCACTGTAAACTTAGTCATGGAGTGTCCACTCTGCAGTGTAAACGTAGTCATGGAGTATAACTTCCACAGTGTAAACAATGCCAGTGATGAAAAATGGTTTTAACGATTGAGGACCAGTGATGCGTTCCACACCTGCATGTGTAGTCACTGCTTTTGGAAAAGTAAATAGTTGCTAGAGTGGAGTCGCCCCACAGGAGGAAAATGACTTGATTCCGTCCACCAGGGACATATGAAGTGTGGAACGAGGCTCATTTGTGTCCCACAGCTAGTTTTCTGTCAGCCCTCAGGATATTATAAAATACGTTTACAGTTATAGTGCTGTCACGTGTCATTTAAAAAATATAAATTACACTTTTGAATTTGGATGAATCATAGGTTATTACTCAATTGCATGATTTAAATCAACTTAAAAAAAAAAGACCCACAATGTTTAGACTCTAATTCATTTTTAATTGACAGAATGTCAGATAGGAACATTTTTTAAATAATTTCATTTTATACAGGTCATTTATTTGTTAAAAATGTGATAACAAGTTGATGAAAAGTCCAGTCCAGGTGTATTTGGAAGTGAAAAGTCATCTTTGCACTGACGCAAAGGAGCATGTGTGGTCAAAATAAACAGTGTGATTATTCTGCATGTACACATGATAAATGCAATACCTTTTTGTGATTTCATGAGTTAAGAGTTAACTTGTAATTATTGACATCCCTGATTTGTTATTAATGAGATGTATTATTACATGTTGATTGATTAATATGTCAGACAAATATCTTCATTTTAATATGTGCACTCTATCTTATGCTACTTTTTTTATGAAAAAATCAACACACAATAAAAAATACACATGTGGGGGATTAAATATGAAATGTTTAATGTTGTGAATCGTTATTCTGATCTAATTATAATATCTTACAATATTTCCTTAATTTATTTCCCAACCTATGTATTTTTTAATCAAATATAAATCAAACATAAATTATACATTAAAACGAAAAGTTGTATTACAAACCCCGTTTCAATATGAGTTGGGAAATCGTGTTAGATGTAAATATAAACGGAATACAATGATTTGCAAATCATTTTCAACCCATATTCAGTTGAATATGCTACGAAGACAACATATTTGATGTTAAACTGATAAACTTTTTTTTTTTCAAATAATCATTAACTTTAGAATTTCATGCCAGCAACACGTGACAAAGAAGTTGTGAAGGGTGGCAATAAATACTGATAAAGTTGAGGAATGCTCATCAACAGTTATTTGGAGCATCCCACAAGTGTGCAGGCTAATTGGGAACAGGTGGGTGCCATGATTGGGTATAAAAGCAGCTTCCATGAAATGCTAAGTAATTCACAAACAAGGATGGGGCGAGGGTCACCAATTTGTAAGAAAATTGTCGAACAGTTTTAGAACAACATTTCTCAACGAGCTATTGCAAGGAATTTAGGGATTTTACCATCTATGGTCCGTAAAATCATCAAAAGGTTCAGAGAATCTGGAGAAATCACTGCACGTAAGCGATGATATTATGGACCGTTGATCCCTCAGGCGGTACTGCATCAAAAACCGACATCAGTGTGTAAAGGATATCACCACATTGGCTCAGGCACACTTCATAAAACCACTGTCAGTAACTACAGTTGGTCGCTACATCTGTAAGTGCAAGTTAAAACTCTACTATGCAAAGCGAAAGCCATTTATCAATAACACCAAGGCACGCCACCGGCTTTGCTGGGCCCGAGCTCATCTAAGATGGACTTATGCAAAGTGGAAAAGTGTTCTGTGGTCTGACGAGTCCACATTTCAAATTATATTTGGAATCTGTGGCCGTGGTGTCCTCCGGAACAAAGAGGAAAATAACCATCTGGATTGTTATAGGCGCAAAGTTCAAAAGCCAGCATCTGTGATGGTATGGGGGTGTATTAATGCCCAAAGCATGGGTAACTTACACATCTGTGAAGGCACCATTAATGCTGAATGGTCCATACAGGTTGTTGTCATCCAAGCAATGTTAGCATGGACACCCCTGCTTATTTTAGCAAAACAATGCCAAGCCACGTGTTACAACAGCTTGGGTTCGTAGTAAAAGACTGCGGGTACTTTCCTGGCCTGCCTGCAGTCCAGACATGTCTCCCATCGAAAATGTGTGGCGCATTATGAAGCGTAAAATAAGACAACAAGACCCCGGACTGTTCAACAATTAAAGCTGTACATCAAGCCAGAATGTAAAGAATTCCACTTTCAAAGCTTCGACAATTACTTTTCTCAATTCCCAAACGTTTATTGAGTGTTGTTCAAAGAAAATGTGATGTAACACAGTGGTGAACATGCCCTTTCCCAACTACTTTGGCACGTGTTGCAGCCATGAAATTCCAAGTTAATTATTACTTGCAAAAAAAAAATAACGCTTATGAGTTTGAACATCAAATATATTCTCTTTGTAGCATATTCAATTGAATATGGATTGAAAAGGATTTGCAAATCATTGTATTCCATTTATACTTACATCTAACACAATTTCCCAACTCATATGGAAACGGGGTTTGTATTTAAAATCTTGTGACCAACTAATAGAAAATAATTATTAATGACTAAATAGATGTTACAGTAATTTGTTTGGAGCATGTACAACAGATGTTTTGTTCAGAAAAGTTTGACTAATTGATTTTGCATCATTATTGTATAAATGTGTTATGGTGGTCCTTCGCATCCTTCCAATTTTTCTGCACGCGTCCCTCTCTGGAAAAAAGTTTGGACACCCCCGCTGTCCACCAGAGGTGCGTCTGGCATGGCGAAATATTAGAAAGCAAGCGTGATGCGGTTCTAAGCTATAGAACCACATTAATAATGAGCCTTACTGTCTTTTCTCTGTCAGGGCCATAATGTCACCCTGAGTGTGGTTCCATACGACAATTAAAACATCACGAGTCTCCCTCTATGGACGCTGGAATCCTCACTTCCTCCTAGCAAGTGACTACTTCCTGTAGAGGTCACCTCGGCTCAGTGACCTACAGGATATCCTGCCATTGTGAAAGTGCTTTTCGACAGCCTCTACTGCATGATGTTGTGTCTTTGCTGTGCAAATCCAGTTCCCACTACTAATACAAGTTTGTTTGGAAAAGTCATCTTTCCTGCACTTTTTTGGGAGCATTTCTACAACCTGGACTTGCTTCCAGAGAGCATGGGAGCTGTGCAGGTGTTTGAAGACCTGCAGAGTGCTGGGGCTCCACTGAGGGTTAATCCCTACCTGCCTGCAGAAAAGTCACCAAAAGAGGAGGAAACGGGGAGTGTGTGTGAGTTGAAAAAGAGGAGCAATGCGTGTTTGTTAGTGAGTAGGGGTGTGTGTGTGTGTGTGTGTGTGTGTGTGTGTGTGTGTGTGTGTGTGTGTGTGTGTGTGTGTGTGTGTGTGTGTGTTTATCAGCTCAGTGCAGATGGGTGGCTGAGTGGCTCTTGCAGCCAAATGATTCAGTATGCTAATGAGTTGTTATCTGTGCTGCTGCAGGAACAATATACTGTCTTTCTCTCAGAGGGAATCCAGCCTGCTGGGAGCAGATTACACCACACACACAACGCCGTGCCAGCCGAGTTATTTATATTTTCACACCAGAGTAGTAAAAAAAAAATACATAAATGCAAACACACATACACAGATAGGGCTATAAGCACACAAGAAGAATAGCTTTTAAACACCTTCACCATTAACTGCAACATTACATTTGGGCTCATTTGACTCTTCTAAAAACGGACTCTTATTTAACAGATGATGTCACTTTTCTTTATTTATAACAGTGCCTTTCAAAAACTGACTCTCTGTCAATAGAAGTAGCTGTGTTGTTGTGTTTCCCCAAAAGTTCCATCCATCCATCCATCCATCCATCCATCCATCCATTTTCTACTGCTTATTCTTCCAGCAAAATACACAAACTGAACATTTGATTAGGAACACCGGAGTTAAAATACGAGATCGCTATGAAAAATGTGTCATTGCATAATCTTACATTTTGAGTGGAGTTGTTGATTTAGCAACATATTTGCACTTGTGTACAGTTGCATTGCATCATAGTTGTATAATTTCAACAATTCATCACGGAATACGATATTAGACCGCACCTGACATTTGATTTTGTGTACTTAATTATTTTAAAAACATGCAATGTAAAAAAGGGTGTATATCATAATGTATGAATAATATTAATTGGTGCTTTCAGATTAAATCATCCCCTTTTTGTATGTTACAAATGCAATTTAAATATCTACTCTGAACTGCAGGGAGCATGATAATAAATAATGTATATTAAGTATAAAAATCAGTGTATTTAACCATAGGGCTGCTAAAAAAATATGTTTCTCAGCTGTGGTCCATATGGGCCGCAGCGGTACTCAGTTTTAATATACTTTTTCACCACTAGTGGCAGTAATGACAATATCCAACAAAAAGAAGAAGTCTGCAGTTCAAATCATTTTAAGTGCAAAAATTATGACTAAAGTGGTAAAGCTGTATTTTTATTTGCACCAAAATTACATAAAACTATAAATATTATCATGTATTATTAATTTAGTCAAATATTTATTTTAGCATTGTGTGATTGTATTTGAATGTATTTTTCATGAGTTGTTATAAGTCCCCTCTTTTGCAGTATTTTTGATTATACAGTATTTGTAATCAGCCTGACCTAACCTAGGGTTTATGTGTTAAATAAATAATTGGTGTGCACAGCACAGGGCTTCCTATCATTTGACAAGGTTGTAAACTAAGTAGGTTAGATACAATAATTGAATATGATTAAAATCGAGAGCAATGTAACAAATTCAGTTTTGATATCTGAGTGAGCCCTGGACCCCTCTGTAGCAGAAAAGTTGGGCCAAATGGTCAAAAAGGATTGGAAACCCTGGTGTAAATGATGGAACAATATTTTTCAGTGTTTTTTGTTTTGATGTATTATTGTGTAGTGCGTAACCATAGTGTCAGGTTAGTGAGTAACAGTGGAAATGATATTTGTAATATTAAGTAAAAAAAAATGTTTAACACCTAATTAGCTATCTCGCAATATTTATGCTAAGTGTACAAACACCAAAATAAAAGCACATCATTTCTAAATGTTCAAAAAAGTGTGGTTTTCTTTTGTGGGATTTTATTACTGCAGAAATATAAAACATACCTATTATGAAAAATATAGGATGTATAATTATAGCTCTTAGTTTATTATCATTCTTTAATCATTTATAAATATTAAATGCTTTTGAAACTTTACATTTTGATTGGAATCATAATCCTAATGTAAATGATTGTATCTGACATCTAAATGTTTGAAATGTGTCCAGCTGTTCTGCACATGGCAGTGACTTAGTGCCTCAATGTGAAGACTTATGACATTTGTAAAAGTTAATGGCCTTGTTCACTGTATGCTGAGGAGACAGCTGGGTGTAGTTGATGGTTCAGTTACAACCTCCTGTTTTTGTGTTTCTCTTGACTGGAACTAGCTTCAGGGTGAAGATTATTGAACGTGTATTGGTCTGCTGGAGGATATGATTCACCTTCACTACAACCTTTTCTTACAAGTTAAACAAAGGCAAAGCGCTTTCACGGTCTGGAAATGATGTTTAGTCGTGCAAATAACATGGACAATATGCCAGGTGAGGTGAATGCTTGCTATGAAAAATGATTATCACAGATGTTTTCCCTTTTCTATTATTATGTTACTCTCTGTCTACTACATCTGGAGCCTTGGTAGCATGCGCCCTCTAGTGGTAAACTTGCTACACCCACACTGCATCACCCTTTTATTTCCTACATTACTCTTAAATTTCTGCATCCACACTGTGATTAGTGTACTGTAAATGAAACCTGCGATTCAGTGCATTTCCTACATTGCTGTGATTACTGTACTGTAAATCTTGTACTGTACTGTAAATCCCTGTGAGACCTATGGCTCACAGGGATCCTTGTATTTTATTATAAATGGATCACTGTCTGCATTACTGTCTACATTACCTTCGGCACTGCCTTATCGTACTGCTTCCTACTTAGTTTTTTGTTTTATATCATTGCGGTACCATCAAACCGGCACAGACCGGTTGGCTGTAATACATTTTTAAATTTTTACTGTAAGCACCTTGAGTTCACTGTAATATGCCATTCTGACTTGTATCATATATAATTACACTATATCTTATTCTCTGGTTCCATACTGTGATTATTGTACTGTAAATGAGGCCTACAGTACAATTAGTAGTCCCTGGTTTAATCCCCACCTAGTACCATCCACTCTGACATTTAAGCTGATGTGTTTTTGGCCACTCAAAAAAAAAAAAAGGCAAAAAAAATACTTTCTTGTTTCACACTGTGATGATTGTAACTATTATTGCCTGATCCTTGTGTTTTCTACTTAGCTTTTATCTTTATTTTCCATTGTCTACTTGTTTTTACCATGTCTTTATTTAATCATGTATTTTACTGCTGTGAAGCCCTTTGAGTTGCAATTCTTTTATGTAAGATGCTATAGATCCATCCATTCATTTTCTACCGCTTGTCCCTTTCGGGGTCGCGGGGGTTGCTGGAGCCTATCTCAGCTGCATTCGGGCGGTAGGCGGGGTACACCATAAAATCCAAGCTGTATTTAGATGGCGACCAGTTGAGGGTGCATCCCGCCTCCCACTCGAAGATAGCTCCAGCTTACCTAAAGCGGCTCAAATGAGGACAATTCGTAAAAAAATAAAAATGGATAAATAGACATATGAGTTTATTTAAATTAATAATAAAAAGTAATAAATATTTGTCCCGAGTGTTGAGGTGGCGACTTGTAAATAAAGTTTATCATTATTACTATTAAACATATGCAACTTAGACCCATGAAACTACCAACTGGTAGTTGGTTAAAGACCAAATTGTATGACTTTGTCCACTATACCTTTGTGTCCTTGGATCTGTCGGAAAGAGGTGGTCTTGCTCTGCGTGGAGGTGCGCCGAGGTCCGGTGTCAAGCCAAATTTGTGCCCAGCCGAAATAAGTGCTCAAGGGGGTGTGCACATGCACCTGCACAGTCCAGTGCACCGGGCAGTTTTTTGGCAGGGCGGCGTCATTGACAAACCATCGTGTGTGTGGCGAGAGAGAGACCATCCTGTCCACAACCGTCAAGGAAGAGGACGACTGTCCTGCCGTTTCTCCATATTTAATAGCCTAAGACAATATATATCACAGTAACTTTGGTATCAGAATCAGCTTCTGATATGGTTTTTCTTTTAGCTAACAATATCAGCAAATCCAAGTTTAACTAATGAGTATACCTCGTATGCACTCTCACTGAGGCCACAGGGGCAAATATTTGGCAAGCCGTCCCATACACACTCTATACAATAGGGTGGGCATATATTTCGCACTTAAAGGCCTATTGAAACCCACTACTACCCACCATGCAGTCTGATAGTTTATATATCAATGATGAAATATTGACATTGCAACACATGCCAATGCAGCCTTTTTAGATTACTAAATTACAATTTTAAATTTCCCGGGAGTTTCGTCTTGAAAACGTCGTGTAATGATGACGTGTACGCAAGATGTCACAGGTTTTAAGGACGTATGAGCGCTGCACACACACACAGCTAAAAGTCGTCTGCTTTAACGGCATAAGTACACAGTATTTTGGAGATCTGTGTTGCTGAATCTTTTGCAATTTGTTCAATTAATATTGGGGAAGTATAAATATTATTTATTTCACTCACTGCTTATATGCTATCACTTTTACGATCATATTTGTACATATTGTATGTGCTGGTGTTGTTCTATTGTTGTTATTGTTGTATTTGCTGTTGTTGTTTTTGTCTCTCTGTCTAATCCCCCTCTTATCCCCACAATTTCCCCCTCTGTCTTCCTTTTTTTCTCTTTCTATCCCCTCCTGCTCCGGCCTGGCTGCACCAAATGATAATATAAATACATTTAATAAAGTCAAATTCAAATAAGGCAACAAGAGAAGTATCCTACACTTCTCTATTGTAAAGTAAATCTGAACAGCCGATATGGGCATCTACATCAACTATATGATTTGCCTGAGAAGCTGGACAGGACAAAATATATATATATATTGGAGAAGTCACAGTAGAAAGATGGAGTTGGGAAGCTTTAGCCTTTAGCCACACAAACACACGATGATTCCTTGTTTAAAATTCCCGGAGGTGAAACTTTACTATGGATCAGAGCACGGTCAAGCCAACATGGATCCCTACCAAATGTCAACCAGCAGGTTTCGGTGAGAAAACTGTTGTTAAAAAGTCAGTTCTTACCGGAGAAAAGCTGAGCTTGTGCCGTCCATAGCTGCCGTCGACTACCCTGAGACACTGCACGTCAAGACACCCGTGGACACACCGTTCCGACTATCAGGTACTATTTAACTGACTAAAACACTAGCAAAACAATAGAAAGATAAGGGATTTCCCAGAATTAACCTAGTAAATGTCTCTAAAAACTTTTTTTTTTTTAACTTTTTTTTTTTATCATTATTTTTTCTAGTCCGTAGCTATCAATATCCTCAAACACAAATCTTTCATCCTCACTCAAATTATTGGGGAAATTGTCGTTTTCTCGGTCCGAATAGCGCTTTTTGTTGGAGGCTCTCTTTATAAATAATGTGAATATGTGAGGAGCCCCCACACGTGTGACGTCATCGTGTGCAACTCTCGGTAGAGGCAGGGCATTTCTCTTAACACCGAAAGTTTCGAACTTTATCGTGGATGTTCTCTACTAAATCCTTTCAGCAAAAATATGGCAATATCGTGAAATGATCAAGTATGACACATAGAATGGACCTGCTATCCCTGTTTTAATAAGAAAATCCCATTTCAGTAGGCCTTTAAGGCCTTAAATATATGCTCCTACATGCTTGGGCACTTATTTCGCAGCGAGCACTTATTTCGCTTGACACCGGGTCTGGAAGAAATAATATATGAGCAATTCAGTGGGAAGCATTACATTTGAAAATAATGATTAACAATAATATGTTCAGCTTTACCTTAAGTGACGCTTCCTCCAAGCAACTCCTGTGGAGAAGTGAGTGTGTTAATTGCCAGGAAACAAAGAGAAAATGTCAACAACTGTAGAAGAAAACATTGAGTAGCCCCTCAAACATATATTAAAATGTGTATTAAAGAACATTTCCACATTGTATCCAGTAGTTATATATTACAATGACAGTGTAACTGTAATTCAATTGAATATTTAATTTGGCACATCCAAAAGCAACATTAACGAAACACAACCAAAAATCCATCCATGATAGTAGTTTTGCTAATTATCAACAAAGGCGCCAAGAATAGTTACTTCCGGTGACAGTATCACGTGACAGTCTTTTCCGGTATGAAAACGGTGTGACCTAAGGACGTGCCATGTATGTGAAGTAACGCAGTAGAAATGATTTGACGACACGCGTAAGAAAATGACATTTGTACTTATTTGTACATATTTCTACTTATTTGTACATGTTCAAGGAGAGACGTAATAGAGGCTTTCGCGTCAACGCCCCACTCTCGCGAGATCTGCTGTCACGTCCTTGTGAACACTCGTGTTTGTGTTCGAATTAATGCAAAACAACAACCTCTCACCCACATTTAATGACAAATGTTTTATATCATAGCTCTAAGCAAATTTTGCTAAGAGCAATTGTAAAAGGAGGGTGTTGAGGAAATCCGTGGGAGAGTTGGCAAGATTATACCGGAAGTGGAAAGCGACTCCATACAGTCCGCAAGCTTGTACGTAATCATCTTGTTTTGTGGCGAACCTTTGAGGTGATGTGTTACAGCAACATTATAGACGTTTTAGGAGAAAAAAAACCCCACACATATAACATCCACCCTGACATTCAAGCTGATGTGTTACAGCAACATTTTAGACGTTTAGGGGGAAAAACACACGTATAATATAACATCCACCCTGACATTTAAGCTCATGTGTTACAGCAACATTATAGACGTTTTAGGCAAAAAAACAAACAAAAAAAAAACACACATATAACATCCACCCTGACATTTAAGGTGATGTGTTACAGCAACATTATAGACGTTTTAGCCAAAAAAAAAACAAAAAAAACCACACATAACATCCACCCTGACATTTAAGGTGATGTGTTACAGCAACATTATAGACGTTTTAGGCAACAACAAAAAAACACACGTATGACATCCACCCTGACATTTAAACTGATGTGTTACAGCAACAATATAGACGTATTAGGAAAAAAACATACACACATAACATCCACCCTGACATTCAAGCTGATGTGTTACAGCAACATTATAGACGTTTTAGGGAAAAAAAACGTACACATATAACATCCACCCTGACATTTAAGATGATGTGTTACAGCAACATTATAGACGTTTTAGGCAAAAAAAAACTAACAAAAAAAACACACACACATATAATACAACATCCACCCTGACATTCAAGATGATGTGTTACAGCAACATTAGAGACGTTTTAGGAAAGAAAAAATAAACACACATATAACATCCACCCTGACATTTAAGATGATGTGTTACAGCAACATTATAGACGTTTTAGGGGGAAAAACACACACACATATAACATCCACCCTGACATTTAAGCTGATGTGTTACAGCAACATTATAGACGTTTTAGGCAAAAAAATAAAATAAAATAAAAAAACACACACACACATATAATACAACATCCACCCTGACATTCAAGCTGATGTGTTACAGCAACATTAGAGACGTTTTAGGAAAGAAATAAAAACACACATACAACATCCACCCTGACATTTAAGATGATGTGTTACAGCAACATTATAGACATTTTAGGGAGAAAAAAAAACACACATATAACATCCACCCTGACATTTAAACACATGTGTTACAGCAACATTATAGACGTTTTAGGAAGAAAAAAACCCCACACATATAACATCCACCCTGACATTTAAGCTGATGTGTTACAGCAACATTATAGACGTTTTGGGAAAGAAAGAAAAACACACATATAATATAACATCCACCCTGACATTTAACATTATATACGTTTTAGGCCACAAAAAAAAACACACATATAACATCCACCCTGACATTTAAGCTGTTGTGTTACAGCAACATTATAGACGTTTTAGGGGGGGAAAACCCACACATATAACATCCACTCTGACATTTAAGCTGATGTGTTACAGCAACATTATAGACGTTTTAGGGGGGAAAAAACCTTACACATATAACATCCACCCTGACATTTAAGCTGATGTGTTACAGCAACATTATAGACGTTTTGGGAAAGAAAGAAAAAACACACATATAATATAACATCCACCCTGACATTTAAGCCGATGTGTTACAGCAAGATTATAGACGTTTTAGGCAACAAAAAAAAAACACACGTACAACATCCACCCTGACCTTTCAAAATAAAAGCCGTTCCTCATACACCTGCACTTGTTCAGTATTATTTTGCTTTGCAGCTCTAGTTTGACACGATTTACAAATACAGACTGCGTGTTAATATTCCAAATTGGTGCAAAGTGAGTGGGAGGACTAAGATTTTAGTCGTGCATTCATTTAATAAAGATGCATCACAAAGTTTACTATTTTTTTTACATTATCACTGATTACTCACTGCAGCCTTCATGAAAGCCAACAAACATAAAACATCACTTAATGTACAATGTCTGCCGTCAATAACATGTCACCTGGTAGAATCTTGTTATATTCCTGTTTTATATTAGAACAGACTCATATTTCTCACAAAAAAGTGGGGGAATCGAGCATCTTTTCATGTTGTTCTCCATTCTCTCTATTTCCGGGTCTAAATTGGCTGTCAAAGTGTGCTAACTTGTTACAATGCGTCTTTATTCTTCTCTCATCCATGGAGAGGCATGATTGGTCATCTACAATGATGAGGCATTATTGATCATCTACAATAGACTTTCACAAGCAAAAGAAATGAGGAAGCAGCAGACCACTCGCTGATGAGTCGCTGCTATAAATAGCTCACCTGCGTTAGCGATTAAAATAACAATATCACTAATACTTGGTCAATATTCAAGTCAGAAATGAAAATGGAGTATTTTTGGCGCTTTTTGGATTATTTTTTATTTGGTTTTATGGGCGGAATCAGGGGCGTCACTAGCTTTTAAGGACAGGGGGGGCTTAGCCCCCAGGAGATGAACAGGATGTGAGCGAACGTAGCGCACGAGTACAAAACTTCACAAACGGCTAACAAAGACTTAGAAACTATTCTTTATTATTATTATTATTATTTCAGTCGGTTAAGGAAATTAAATATATATGGAAGTCTGAATAGAAGTGAGAAACGTTTATGTATACTGTAAGAAAGACTTAGAGTCCATCTGCTGATCTGAAAAAGAGCCAAAGCTGTCAAAGAGCTGAGGGACCATCTTCAAAGTGCAATGCTGAAACAAATAATGCAAACAATAAAATGTAACTTTCATGGCTTGACATGATGTCCCGTTGTCCCGGGGACGGTAAAAAAAATGCACGGGACGATAGCTTTTAACCATTTTTTTCTTTTTCTCTTTATGTATTTATTCATTTAACATTTTATATTAAATGTCTTGGATTTTCCTCCCTCTGAAAATCCTATGAAATGTTTAACAAGCCATCCTATAATAATACAACAGCTATTAATGTAACAAATCAATGCAATATAACAAATATATTTTAAATGATGTTTTTTTCATTATTTTAACATTAGGCTAATGTATACTACTTTATATAGATTCTACAAGAAACATAAAACTTAAAAACTAAATTATTTACAATTGCAGAGACAAGGTTTTATGCAGCTTGACCACAGAATTGAGAAGGAGCAAAGATCTTCAATATTTGTATGTGAAAATCGCAAACAAATCTTCTGGGGGAGGATGACGCCCCTACAGGTATTTGGTTTACAAACTTTCAGCCCCACCTAAAACAAAATTCACCAGCCACCACTGATTATGATGCATTCTCCTTTAAGGCAAAACATAAGACAACACTCTCAGTATAACTGTAACCAGGAATAAGTCTTCAAGTAACAATATTCAAATACTAACTTTGTTGGGTAAGACAGACTTTGGTTTTATTCTGAATCCATGTCAAACAGATTGGTGGTTTTAGCAGATTATAAACACTCTCAGGTGTTTATATATGTTTAAGTTTTTGGCAGACACTTTTTTCCAAAGCAACATACATGAAAAATACATATAAAACAATCACTGTAAACCTAATCGTTTACGGAAAGAATGTAATAGAAAATGTCAATACAAAGTCTCAAGACAGAATACACTATCTGCTGTTGCAGCAACATATATACAGTCTATTGGTCCGTAAGATATATAGATATCTAGTATATTCATACATTGTTTACGTAGGATATACACATGTATGTATAACCTAATCATATTGTTTGTTCAATTTAAAAATAGCTGACCGTTTTTTCCCCTTCTCTCGGATTATTATTCCTACTTATGATCTTGGACGTCTGGTCACTTATAGCATATAAGAATATTCTATTACTGTTAAGCAAACTATGAACACGCCAAAACATGTGTCCATTATCATAGTTACACGTATGACGAAAACACGCGTGAAAATCAGTGGTATTCAGTGAGATAAAATGCGCTGACAGTACATTGCTCCTGCCAAAAGAATTGCACTGAGTGGAGTGGATCACCACTCCAAGATGGCGGCCGCGCGTCTCGTTTCGTCAGCGCCATTAGGCAGTCGCGCTCCTTACGCTATGAAGTGAGGGGAAACTGAGTGAATAATGACAGGTTAAATGATTATTTATTTTACACTCTTATTCGGCCCACATTAAAATGAATAATTCGGCATGTATTTGTAAAACAAAAAGAAAATAAATATAAGTAAAATCAAATATGACGCCAAATTATTTAGGGGGGCTTAAAAATATTTTAGGGGGGCTAGGTCTAGTGACGCCCCTGGGCGGAATAAAGGACCTTTCATTGGCTCTGCTGTAAGCGGACTTTTATTTACGTTATAACTTACGGCGGGTGTTTTTTTAATGCATTCTTAGAATGCTGACGGTGGGTGTTTTTTAATGCATTCTTTATGTCTTTCTTAATGAATGGTAACGACACACATTTCCAAAAAAAAAGTGCAGTTCTCCTTTAACAATCATCAACATTCAACAGTCCGTACACTTGTATGAACTAATCATCTGGTTTTGTGGCGTACCTTTAAACTGATGTGTGAGAGCAACATTATAGACGTTTAGCAAAAAAAAAAAAAACACATCCACCCTAACCTTTCAAAATAAAAGCAGCTCCTCACACACCTGCACGCGTTTAGAGTACTTCCGTATTATTTTTGCTTTGCGGCTCTGGTTTGACACGATTTACACATAGAGACTGCGTGTTAAAATTCCAAATTGGTGCAAAGTGAGTAGGAGGAGTGAGATCTAAGTCGTGGGCTTTTGTCACCCACTCCTGTGTCGCACTCCGGGGCGGGTCAGCCCACCAACATCCGGCCTCGTCCTGCAATGGACGGAGAAACGTCGTCTCGGGTCCGGAGTCATTTCGCGGCCCTCCTGTGTAATATCATTTAGCGCGTGTCGGCCCGTCGACGTGGACGCAGTGCGCCAATGCGGCCAGAGAAGCTCCAGCAGGCCTCGGCGGTGGTGCGTTCAAAGTTCCGTCAGCGCGTCGTACATCCGTGCATGGAGTGAACCGTGCGAGGAGCGCAACTTGGCGGCGTGTGATGATAGGAGACACGATGACTCTCTTGTCTCTTCTGGGTCGGATCATGCGTTATTTTCTCCTCAGGCCGGAGACCTTGTTCCTGCTGTGCATCAGCCTGGCCCTGTGGAGTTACTTCTTCCACACGGACGAAGTGAAGACCATCGTCAAGTCGAGCCGGGATGCGGTGAAGATGGTGAAGGGCAAAGTGGCGGAGATGATGCAGAACGAGCGCCTGGGAGGCCTCAGCGTGCTGGACGCCGAGTTCTCCAAGACGTGGGAGTTCAAGAACGACAACGTGGCCGTGTACTCCATCCAAGGGAGGCGAGACCACATGGAGGACCGCTACCAGGTGCTCACCGACATCACCAACAAGAGCCACCCCTCCATATTCGCCATATTCGACGGTCACGGCGGAGAGGTAAGACTTATGTTGCACCTTAACGCGTCTAGACTGAGCACGTGATAGTTGGCGTCCATGGATGTTATATTATTTTGTACCTCCTCCTTTGTTGAACACTGCATTGTGTCAGAGTGCACCCCCTCTAGTCTTTCTTCACACCCTCTGTCTTTAAGGGTCAGTACATTTCCACGGCCATCTGTCACTAAGGTGTCCCCCCAGATGTCCAAAATATTCTCCAAAAGGACTGTTAAAATCATGGCGTGACAACTTCAGATTGTTTTCTTTATTTAAAAATAGAAGAAGCACATTTTGAAAATGTACAAATCATAATGTTGTTGTTTTGAACACTTGAATGTTGCAGTTAATCTTTATTTGTCGTTATTTATACTTTCTGAACACATTATGTCAGGGGTGTCCAAACTATGGCTCGCTAGCCAAATGAGCTGCACCGGTGTTTTCTATTCGGCCCGTGAGACGGCACAAGTTCAATAAGCAATATGGTCAGTAGAGGTGTATACAGATAGCCAGTGCTCTAATACCTGCTTTTTCCTCGCCATCTGTTGGCCAACGAAATAAATGCAAGCATTAATTATACTTGCAGAGATAATGAGCACATCATTTATTTATGTGACCCAATCCAAACAACCTTCCTTAGTCATGGTGCAGCAAAAAAAAAAAATCCACCAACCTGCTCATTGAGCTTTGTGAATATTATGAAACATGTCCAGTCAACACACACACACACAAAATCTAAGTTACACCCATTTAAATCCATTACAAGGGATGATGGGTAACATGCAAAACACTCTCTCCACACTTATCCATGTTTGGTGCATTTTAGCTGCTTGATATTTCTGTCCATCCATCCATCCATCCATCTTCTTCCGCTTATCCAAGGTCGGGTCACGGGGGCAGCAGCCTAAGCAGGGACGCGCAGACTTCCCTCTCCCCAGCCACTTTGTCTAGCTCTTCCCAGGGGATCCCGAGGCGTTCCCAGGCCAGCCGGGAGACATAGTCTTCCCAACGTGTCCCGGGTCTTCCCCGTGGCCTCCTACTGGTTGGACGTGCCCTAAACAACTCCGGATGGTATCCTGACCAGATGCCTGAACCACCTAATCTGGCTCCTCTCGATGTGGAGGAACAGCGGCTTTACTTTGAGGTCCACCCGGATGGCAGAGCTTCTCACCCTATCTCTAAGGGGGAGCCCTGCCACACGGCGGAGGAAACTCATTTCGGCCGCTTTTACCCGTGGTCTTATCCTTTCGGTCATGACCCAAAGCGCATGACCATAGGTGAGGATGAAAACGTAGATCGACTGGTAAATTAAGAGATCTTTGCCTTCCGGCTCAGCTCTTTCTTCACCACAACAGATCGGTACAACGTCCGCATTACTGAAGACGCCGCACCGATCCGCCTGTCAATCTCAGGATCCACTCTTCCCCCACTCGTGAACAAGACTCCTAGGTACTTGAACTCCTCCACTTGGGGCAGAATCTCCCCCCAAACCCGGAGATGGCTCTCCACCCTTTTCCGGGCGAGAACCATGGACTCGGCCTTGGAGGTGCTGAATCTAAATCCAGTCGCTTCAAACTCGGCTGCGAACCGATCCAGTGAGAGCTGAAGATCCTGGCCAAATGAAGCCATCACGACCACATCATCTGCAAAAAGCAGAGACCTAATCCCGCGGCCACCAAACCGGAACCCCTCAACGCCTTGACTGCGCCTAGAAATTCTGTCCATAAACAGAATTGGTGACAAAGGACAACGTTGGCGGAGTCCAACCCTCACTGGAAATGTGTCCGACTTACTGCCGGCAATGCGGACCAAGCTCTGACACTAATCGTACAGGGAGCGGAGCGCCACAATAAGACAGTCCGATACCCCATACTCTCTGAGCACTCCCCACAGGACTTCCCGAGGGGCACAGTCGAATGCCTTCTCCAAGTCCACAAAGCACATGTAGACTGGTTGGGCAAACTCCCATGCACCCTCAAGAACCCTGCCCAGACCAGGACGAAAACCACACTGTTCCTCCTGAATCCGAGGTTCGACTATCCGGCGTAGCCTCCGCTCCAGTACACCTGAATAAACATTACCGGAAAGGCTGAGGAGTTTGATCCCACAATAGTTGGAACACACCCTCCAGTCCCCCTTCTTAAAGAGAGGGACCACAACCCCGGTCTGCAAATCCAGAGGTACCGCCCCGGATGTCTATGCGATGCTGCAGAGTCTTGTCAACCAAGACAGCCCCACAGCATCCAGAGCCTTAAGGAACTCCGGGCGGGTCTCGTCCACCTCCGGGGCCTTGCCACCGACGAGCTTTTTAACTACCTCAGCAACCTCAGCCCCAGAAATAGGAGAGCCCACCACAGATTCCCCAGGCACTGCTTCCTCATAGGAAGACGTGTTGGTGGGATTGAGGAGGTCTTCGAAGTATTCCTTCCACCTATCCACAACTGCCGCAGTCGAGGTCAGCAGAACACCATCCGCACCATACACGGTGTTGACAATGTACTGCTTCCCCTTCCTGAGGCGGTGGATGGTGGTCCAGAATCGCTTCGAAGCCATCCGGAAGTCGATTTTCATGGCTTCCCCGAACTCCTCCCATGTCAGAGTTTTTGCCTCCGTGATCGCTGAAGTTGCACACCGCTTGGCCTGTCGGTACCTGTCCACTGCCTCCGGAGTCCTATGAGCCAAAAGAACCCGATAGGACTCCTTCTTCAGCTTGACGGCTTCACTCACCACTGGTGTCTACCAACGGGTACTAGGATTACTGCCCCGACAGGCACCAACTACCTTGCAGCCACAGCTCTAATCATCCGCCTCGACAATAGAGGTGCCAAACATGGTCTACTCGGACTCAATGTCCAGCACCTCCCTCGTGACATGTTCAAAGTTCTTCCGAAAGTGGGAATTGAAACTTTCTCTGACAGAAGACTCTGCCAGACGTTCCCAGCAAACCCTCACAATGCGTTTGGGCCTGCCAGGTCAGTCCGGCATCCTCCCCCACCATCGCAGCCAACTTACCACCAGGTGGTGATTGGTAGAAAGCTCTTCACCCGAGTGTCCAAAACATGAGGCCGCAAATCCGATTACACAACTACAAAGATAATAATGGAACTGCGGCCTAGGGTGTCCTGGTGCCAAGTGCACATATGGACACCCTTATGTTTGAACATGGTGTTTGTTATGGACAAACTGTGACAAGCACAAAGTCCAATAACAAAACACCACTCGGATTCAGATCCGGGCGGCCATTTTTCCCAATCATGCCTCTCCAGGTTTCAATGTCGCTGCCAACATGAGCGTTGAAGTCGCCCAGCAGAACAAGGGAATCACCCAAGGGAGCACTCTCCAGTACTATCTCGAGTGTACACAAAAAGGGTTGGTACTCTGAACTGCTGTTTGGTGCGTAAGCACAAACAACAGTCAGGACCCGTCCCTCCACCCGTAGGCGTAGGGAGGCTACCTTTTCCTACACTGGGTTGAACTCCAACGTGCAGGCACCTCTCACTGCCGGCAACACCCGAGTGGAAGAGAGTCCAGCCCCTCTTGAGAGAAGTGGTTCCAGAGCCCTTCCAGAGTCCGACTACATCCAGCCGGAATTTCTCTACTTCGCGCACTAGCTTAAGCTTCTTCCCCCCCAGTGAGGTGACGTTCCACGTCCCAAGAGCTAGCTTATGTAGCCGAGAACGGACCGCCAAGTGCCCTGCCTTTGGCTTCCGCCCAGCTCACATCGCTCCCGACCTCTATGGCCCATGCTATGAGTGGTGAGCCCATTGGAGGGGACCCACGTTGCCTCTTCGGGCTCTGCCCGTCCGGGCCCCATGGGAACAGGCCCGGCCACCAGGCGCTCATCATCGTGCTCCACCTGCGGGCCTGGCTCCAGAGGGGGGCCCCGGTGACCCACGTCTGGGCGAGGGAAATCTGGGTCCTCGATATGTCTTCTTCATAAAAGGTCTTTGAGCTGCTCTTTGTCTGATCCCTCACATAGTTTGCCTTGGGAGACCCTACCAGGGGGCTTAAAGCCCCCGGACAACATAGCTCCTAGGATCATTGGGACACGCAAACTCCTCTACCACAATAAGGTGGCAGCTCAGAGAGAAGTTGATATTTCTGATTGAATAAAAAAATAATAATTAAATAAATAAAATAAAAATATATTGATATTTAAAAATATTGATATTTCTGATTGAATGAACAACTTAAGGAGGTCGTCAATGAAGTAACTTTCACTTACTCTTTATATCCAATTATAATAAGTATTAATATTATATCCATTATATTATCATAGTAATAGGTACGCATATAAACATATACAGTTGTGTGTGTGTGTGTGTGTGTGTGTGTGTGTGTGTGTGTGTGTGTTAGTTTGCATGCAGGCTTTCGGCCCCCGGACAAATTTTTTAAGGCCAATGCGGCCCCCCCAGTCAAAAAGTTTGGACATCCCTGCATTATGTGATAATGTTCATCAGTCATCCGTGTTAATTATCAATCTATCACGATAAAAAAAAAAAAAAAAATCCAATTACAGGATGTTATTCATGTAATTGTTTCATTTTCCTAGACTGGTGCAATAACATCATGTGGTTAATTTTTTTTTTTTTTACATACAGCATCATCTCCAAAGAATTGCTGTTGCTACAAACCCCGTTTCCGTATGAGTTGGGAAATTGTGTTAGATGTAAATATAAACGGAATACAATGATTTGCAAATCATTTTCAACTCATATTCAGTTGAATATGCTACAAAGATAACATATTTGATGTTAAAACTGATAAACATTTTTTTTTTGCAAATAATCATTAACTTTAGAATTTGACGCCAGCAACACGTGACAAAGAAGTTGAGAAAGGTGGCAATAAATACTGATAAAGTTCAGGAATGCTCATCAAACACTTATTTGGAACATCCCACAGGTGTACAGGTTAATTGGGAACAGGTGGGGGCCATGATTGGGTATAAAAGCAGCTTCCATGAATTGCTAAGTAATTCACAAACAAGGATGGGGCAAGGGTCACCAATTTGTAAGCAAATTGTCGAACAGTTTTAGCACAACATTTCTAAACGAGCTATTGCAAGGAATTTAGGAATCTTAACATCTACGGTCCATAAAATCATTAAAAGGTTCAGAAAATCTGGAGAAATCACTGCACGTAAGCGATGATATTACGGACCCTTGATCCCTCAGTCGGTACTGCATCAAAAACCGACATTAGTGTGTAAAGGATATCACCACATGGGCTCCGGAACACTTCGTAAAACCACTGTCAGTAACTACAGTTGGTCGCTATATCTGTAAGTGCAAGTTAAAACTCTACTATGCAAAGCGAAAGCCATTTATCAATAACACCCAGGAACGCCGCCGGCTTCGCTCATCTAAGATAGACTGATGCAAAGTGGAAAAGTGTTCTGTGGTCTGACGAGACCACATTTCAAATTATATTTGGAAACTGTGGACGTAGTGTCCTCTGTAACAAAGAGGAAAATAATCATCCGGATTATTATAGGCGCAAAGTTCAAAAGCCAGCATCTGTGATGATATGGGGGTGTATTAGTGCCCAAGGCATGGGTAACATACACCTCTGTGAAGGCACCATTAATGCTAAATGGTCCATACAGGTTTTGGAGCAACATATGTTGTCATCCAAGCAACATTATCATGGATGCCCCTGCTTATTTCAGCAAAACAATGCCAAGTCATGTGTTACAACAGCATGGCTTCGTAGTAAAAGAGTGCGGGTACTTTCCTGGCCCGCCTGCAGTCCAGACATGTCTCCCATCAAAAATGTGTGGCGCATTATGAAGCTTAAAATTCGACAAAAAGACCCCGGACTGTTGAACAACTTGAGCTGTACATCAAGCAAGAATGGTAAATAATTCAACTTTCAAAGCTTCAACAATTAGTGTCCTCAGTTCCTAAACGTTTATTGAGTGTTGTTAAAAGAAAATGTGATGTAACACAGTGGTGAACATGCCCTTTCCCAACTACTTTGGCATGTGTTGCAGCCATGGAAGTTTAAGTTAATTATTATTTGCAAAAAAAAAAATAAAGTTTATCAGTTTGAACATCAAATATCTTGTCTTTGTAGTGCATTCAATTGAATATGGGTTGAAAAGGATTTGCAAATCATTGTATTCCATTTATATTTACATCTAACACAATTTCCCAACTCATATGGAAATGGGGTTTGTACATCTCGTGGACTCATTTAGAACAGCAGGTTGTTTAATTTAAAAATGTTGGCTCATTTTTATACTTAGCAAACTCATCCCACGGGCTGGATAAAATTAGTTTGCGGCCCTTGGGCCGTACATTCGACACCACTTCTTTAACTGCACTGGCAAGGTTTTAAAGTAAGACTTTTTCGTATACACTTTTTTTCCCTATTACTGCAGACTTAATGAAAGCCAACAAATATAAAACATCAATTACTGTACAGTATCTGCTGTCATTAGCATGTTGCCTTATAGAATCTTGTTATATTCCTGTTTTAGATTAAAACAGAGTCATAATCCTCACAAAGAAAAGGAGGGGAATCGAGCCTTTTTTTGTGTCGTTCTCCATTCTCGCCATTTACGGGCCTAATTTGGCTGTCAAAGTGTACCCAATTGTTTGAATTATTTTTCTTCCATCCAGGCGAGAGGCATGATTGATCATCTACAAACCCCGTTTCCATATGAGTTGGGAAATTGTGTTAGATGTAAATATAAACGGAATACAATGATTTGCAAATCATTTATTTTCAACACATATTCAGTTGAATATGCTACAAAGACAACATATTTTAAGTTCAAACTGATAAATATATATATATTTTTTTGCAAATAATCATTAACTTTAGAATTTGATGCCAGCCACACATGACAAAGAAGTTGGGAAAGGTGGCAATAAATACTGATAAAGTGGAGGAATGCTCATCATACATTTATTTGGAACATACCACAGTTGTGGAGGCTAATTGAAAACAGGTGGGTGCCATGATTGGGTATAAAAACAGCTTCCCAAAAAATGCTAACTTTCAAAAGAAAGGATGGGGCGAGGTACACCCCTTTGTCCACAACTGCGTGATCAAATAGTCAAACAGTTTAAGAACAACTTTTCTCAAAGTGCAATTGCAAGAAATTTAGGGATTTCAACATCTACGGTCCATAATATCATTAAAAGGTTCAGAGAATCTGGAGAAATCACTCCACGTAAGCGGCATGGCCGGAAACCAACATTGAATGACCGTGACCTTCAAAAACAGACATCAATCTGTAAAGGATATCACCACATGGGCTCAGGAACACTTCAGAAAACCACTGTCACTAAATACAGTTAGTCGCTGCATCTGTAAGTGCAAGTCAAAGCTCTACTATGCAAAGATAAAGCCATTTATCAACAACATTCAAAAACGCTGCTGGCTTCTCTGGGCACGAGATCATCTAAGATGGACTGATGCAAAGTGGAAAAGTGTTCTGTGGTCTGACGAGTTCACATTTCAAATTGTTTTTGGAAATATTCGACATCGTGTCAGCGAACCATCCAGACTGTTATCGACGCAAAGTTCAAAAGCCAGCATCTGTGATGGTATGGGGGTGCATTAGTGCCCAAAGCATGGGTAACTTACACATCTGTGAAGGCACCAATAATGCTGAAAGGTACATACAGGTTTTGGAACAACATTTGCTACCATCTAAGTGCCGTCTTTTTCATGGACGCCCCTGCTTATTTCAGCAAGACAATGCCAAGCCATATTCTGCACGTGTTATAACAGCGTGGCTTCGTAAAAAAAGAGTGCAGGTACTTTCCTGGCCCACCTGCAGTCCAGACCTGTCTCCCATCGAATATGTGTGGCGCATTATGAAACGTAAAATTTGACAGCAGAGACCCTCGACTGTTGAACGAATGAAGCTCAACATAAAACATGAATGGGAAAGAATTCCACTTTCAAAGCTTCAACAATTAGTTTCCTCAGTTCCCAAATGTTTATTGAGTGTTGTTAAAAGAAAAGGTGATGTAACACAGTTGCGAACATGCCCTTTCCTAACTATTTTGGCACGTGTTGCAGACCAATTCTAAGTTAATTATTATATAAACTTTCACAAGCAAAAGAAATGAAGAAGCAGCAGACGACTCGCTGATGAGTCCTTGCTATAAATAGTTCATCTGCGTTAGCACTTATAATAACAATATCACTGATACTTAATATTCAAGTCATGAAACGTAAATGGAGTATTGTTGGCGCTTTTTGGATTATTTTTTTAAATTGGTTTTATGGGCGGAAAAAATGACTTTTCATTGGCTCTGCTGTAAGCATACTTTTATTTACAAGTTAGAATGCATTAAAAACAAATACATCCGCCGTCATCATAATGAATGTGAACGATACAAATTTCCAAAAAAAGTGCAGTTCCTCTTTACATTTATAATCATTGAGGGGAGCCCTAAGGATTACAGTGAATATTCTATTTGTTTTGACAATGAAAAATATCAAATGACCCCCGCATGTTTTCATTTTTCAGTGTGCGGCTTTCAGTGGAAAACATTTTGGACACCCCTGGTATAGACTTTTCAAAACAATAAATGGCAATAATGCCTTGATCACTTGGGTCTCATTCTCACATGTGCTTGGAAGGCGAGTCGATTCACCTTAAAATATAAAACATGAAAATGATTGTCATTGATGAAGCTTTAACCGTCGTTCCATTCCTGGTTCTACGGTTATTGTTACAGGGTCTGAAAAAACAATAACAAACAACTTTAGAAGCCAAGGAAAACTATTGTAAAGCCTTGAGGTGCTCACTGAGCTGAAGTTTCACAAGGCTTGGTTAGAGTTTTTTTTTTTTAATGAACACTTTAAAGGCACTTTCTTCTTGCCTGGGGTGGGGGTGTAAAAAGTTTCTGCACAAAAACGGGATTCAGTCTCATTAAAAACCAGACTGAGCTGAACCTTTTGATTTCCATGTATGGAACCTTGAAGTGTTTTCTGTTCTATGGTAGAGCAAATACCAATGGCTGCATGCACCAAGAAACAATTTTAAGCTTAAGGAATTAATTTCCCCAGGAATGTTTGTGGATGAAAGCGAAATTAAATCTTTCATGTGGTATGTGCTGTTGTAGGTCCGTTATGGAACGTCACACACTGTGCCCTCCACATCAGTCTTTCATTTCCCGTCAGCTTTATTAAAAATCTCGTTTTTAATGATCAGGGTTGGAGACACACGAGGGTTGACTCAAGTGTCTATTCCTGTCCCAAACTAATATTTCACCCAACCAACATTTGTTTTTCTCACGCTGTGCGCTTTCCTTCCTGTGTTGAACTCCGTGCCAATTTCTGTGTATGCCTTCACTTTTTGTGTCGCTGAAAAAGTGTTTTTCCTACTGGATTTATGATGTGTATCCAAGCAGACGGCAGCTGCTGCCATACATAAACAAGAACTTTGATTAATTACCAACTTTCCTCCTTGCAGTCTGCACCAAAACAAGCTGTAAACGACTATGATTCATCAAAAGTTGAAAAAAAAGAAGACTTCCTCTTGTGATTAATATTTTTCTTTAAATTTGCATAAAATACAAATAACAAATTAGCTTTGCTTTTTCCTACTCCTTTTGGACATGTTGAATTGTTTAACTTGGTGTATGTGGTAATATGATCAAAATTAATGGTATTGACTTCAATATATGATGCTGAGTTTCCTAAATGTTTTTTCTTAAAATAGTGAAATGAGTGGTAGGTATAAAAAAAAAAGAGATTACTTTGCTGCTCCACATTTGTTTGCTAAGTCTGCCTCATAAATCCCCATAATCTTCAACTTATTAGGAATATAATTAGGATCTCCTCCTCGATTTGTTAATTCGGCTAACTTTCCAATATGTGTGTGAGTGACAAGTAGAAAAGCTACGAAGAGAAGTAATTTTGTGCCACCTGATTGGCTTAATGGTATACATCTGTTGGACCCCAAAAGAGTATTTTTCAGAGACTTACCTTATTATACTTCAGTGTCTTCACCTGTCAACAAACTAAACACAAAAGTGTATCATTAGTACTATAAATCAGTGGTCCCCAACCTTTTTTGCACCACGGACAGGTTTAATGTCGGCATTATTTTCAGGGACTTTCCACTTGTGCCAGATAAATACAGCAAAAATAAGTGCATTAAAAATACAACTCACTATAACGCTGACTTAGTGGGAGCCCTGGGCTTGTTTCTTTTCAGTGACATGCAGATGAAAATCAACCTCGGGCTACAATCTGTCACATTTACATATTATATGTTCATTAAAGGGGCCCTGCGATGATGTGGCGAATTGTCCAGGGTGTACCCCGCCTTCCGCCCGATTGTAGCTGAGATAGGCGCCAGCGCCCCCCGCGACCCCAAAAAAAGGGAATAAGCGGTAGAAAATGGATGGATGGATGGATGGATGTTCATTAAAGGGACAACCGGTAGAAAATTGATGGATAGAATGTGCATTGTATCATGTCACAAAGTTAGAACAAATATAACAAATTACAACTTCCTTCTAGGAGTTTTATTGTACACCCACGTTTTAAAATATTTTTAAGTGGGCGGCATAGCTCGGTTGGTAGAGTGGCCGTGCCAGCAACTTGAGGGTTGCTGGTTCGATTCCCGCTTCTGCCATCCTAGTCACTGCCGTTGTGTCCTTGGGCAAGGCACTTTACCCACCTGCTCCCAGTGCCACCCGCACTGGTTTAAATGTAACTTAGATATTGGGTTTCACTATGTAAAGCGCTTTGAGTCACTAGAGAAAAGCGCTATATAAACACAATTCACTTCAATTCACTTAACCTGTTGTGGTATGACTGCTGTTGTTCTGTTGTATTGCCCTGTTGTAATTATTATTCCAACTGTGTTTGTGCCGACCTCTATGTCAGGTTGCGCTTGAAAAAGAGATTTTAATCTCAGTGAGTCTTTACCTGGTTAATTAAAGGAAATTGATTGATTGATTGATTGAGCTATAAACAAGCTTATTGGTGTGTCTAGTGGGACAGGCAAAGGTTAAAGGGGAACATTATCACCAGACCTATGCAAGCGTCAATATATACCTTGATGTTGCAGAAAAAATACCATATATATATTTTTAACCGATTTCCGAACTCTAAATGGGTGAATTTTGGCGAATTAAACGCCTTTCTGTTTATCGGTTTTGTAGCGATGACGTCAGAACGTGACGTCACCGAGGTAATACACCCGCCATTTTCATTTTCACATTACAAACACCGGGTCTCAGCTCTGTTATTTTGCGTTTTTTCGACTATTTTTTGGAACCTTGGAGACATCATGCCTCGTCGGTGTGTTGTCGGAAGGTGTAACAACAGTAACAGGGAGGGATTCAAGTTGCACCACTGGCAAGAAATCTGCCGCCAGACCCCCATTGAATGTACCAAAGTGTCTTCACATTTTACCGGCAATGACAGACATGGCACAGAGATGTGTGGATAACCTGCAGATGTATTTGGAACGATAAAGTCAACTAAATCACAAAACTGAGTTTTGTTGATGTTGTTGACTTATGTGCTAATCAGACATATTTGGTCATGGCATGACTGCCAGCTAATCGATGCTAACATGCTACGCTAATCGATGCTAACATGCTATTTACGCTAGCTGTATGTACATTTGAAACTAGATACCCACATTTAATGCGAAACAAACACTTACCAATCGACGGATATAAGTTGCTCCAGTGTCACAAGATGCGAATGTCCTGATCGTTTGGTCCGCACATTTTACCGGCGATGCTAATAAGGCGGCCATGCTATGGGCCACTTCATTAGGTACACACATGCTATGGCCGAATAGCGTCAATAGCTATTCGCTCAATAGCTTCAGTTTCTTCTTCAATTTCGTTTTCGCTATCTGCCTCCATACTCCAACCATCTGTTTCAATACATGCGTAATCTGTTGAATCGCTTAAACCGCTGAAATCCGGGTCTGAATCCGAGCTAATGTCGCTATATCTTGCTGTGCTATTCGCCATCGTTTGTATTGGCAGCACTGTATGACGTCACAGGGAAATGAACAGTCGCATCGCAAATAGCGAAAATCAAGCACATTAAAGCTTTTTCTAGGGATATTCTGGGAGATGTAACATTTTGAAAAAAACTTCGAAAAATAAAACAATGCACTGGGAAATGATTTTTATTGTTTTTAACCCTTTTGAAATTGTGGTAATGTTCCCCTTTAAGTTGGAGAAAATGCAGTCGTTTATAAATTATTTAATGTTTCCCTGCGGCCCGGTAGCAAATGCGTCACGGACCGGTACTGGTCCCTGGACCGGTGGTTGGGGACCACTGCTATAAATGACCTAACCCTATAAACGACATTTAGAAAGACAGAAGTAACTCAATCCTTACCGGGTCTCTTGGACCCCTCCAGGCTGCAGCAGACTACGTGAAGGCCCACCTCCCCGAGGCCCTAAGGCAGCACCTGCAGTCGTTTGAGCGAGAGAAGAAGGAGAACGCGCTCTCCTACGCCAGCATCTTAGAGCAGCAGATCCTCAACGTGGACCGAGAGATGCTGGACAAGCTGTCAGCCAATCATGACGAAGCAGGTGAGTAGAGGGAGCCTGAGAAGGGACAGGTTCATGGATTAAAGTCAAGACAGCACAACTTCGGTTGCTATTCTGTAAGGACGGGGGGGGGGGGGGGGGCATGGTCTCAAGGACAGAGAGGGCACATGGTCTTAAGGACGCAGGGGGGACTTGGTCTCTGGTCTGTCAGGGCTTCAAAAGTCATCAGGAGGGATGTGTTGCCAACTTGGCGGAATAGTCGGTATATTTAGTGACTATTTCAAAAAGTGACTCGTGACAAATCTAGCAATGTTAGTGGTCTCACAGGACACATCACACGTTCTGCTGTGGGCCTCTGAAAGCACTCACAGGCAGCTCTGTCTTCATTGTGATAAGAAAATAATGAAAAAAAACAAAAGCTTGTTTAAAACATGTTTTGCCTTTTGCCCAGTTTTGGGTGTTTTTCATGAATCAAAATGACATGCACATGCAGCGAGGCCAATTATGCAAATTAGACGGTAGCGATGTTATTCGATATACAGTCCCTCGTTTATCGCTGTTAATTGGTTCCGTAGTAGGAATCATTAATGATAGGGTTGTAAATGCAGGGTTTCCTCGGGCCGCCACTGCATTTTTTTATTACCGTCACACTTTGAAAAAAATTTGTTTTTTTAATTGAAAACAAATTAAAGTAATATAATATATTGTAGCTCCCAGAAGAAATTACACAACATCAGACACTATTTTTTACTTTTATTGCCAATCTTATGATAATAATTCCAACAGGTTTTACCTCCCGTGTAAACACTTTTGTCTCCGTGAGTCCGCGCTTCCCCAGACACACAAGAACACTTCCTTATTCTCCGCCAATCACCTTTCAGGCACGGACGGTGTGTTTGCAAACATGGGAAAAACTAACAATAAATCCAAACCACACAAATAAGGTCGTTACAGTATTAATGGATTTATTCATAGCCAATTATTTGATCATTATTGACAAGTGATGTAACAAAAACTTGACCACAAGAAAAAGACATGGATTACGGAAAACAGTGCTGCCAAACCCGGATGTAAAAAAAAGGCATGCTATTGTTTGGAGCATTGTCAGCGTGTCTGTGATGTGGGTGTAACCAGATATAAGCATGGACAGCCATCTACAAAATGCGCAAATAGTAAGAAGACAGTGGCGGCTTTTAAAAAGAGAAAGTCCAACTGGAGCAGACGTGATGTCAGGCTCGCTGCAGCTATTAGGGAAAGTGAGCTGAGCTTAGACCGTGGTGAGTTTTACCCTCCTGATGATGTGTTGTTGCAGTAGTAGATTCTTGAAACACGAATGTATTCTATAAGAACACCAGAAGAATTGTTTGTAGTCATTTAAAAAAAAAAAAACCTATAACCACCCCTCACCACCACAGGTATCTTGGCAGTTTAGTTTAAACCATAAACGGTATTGTACTATGGTATTGCGGTTTCGAAAATCTCCCAATAACCGCATGACGTGTGGCGGTACACCTACCTGTGTAGTTGGGGAAAAAACAGAAACCGCAGATGTGGGGACCCCTCCAGGTGACTGGCGCTATGGATAAGTGGATCTAGTTAATAATGTGAGAGTCTAGACAATAGTGAGGCCAGAAGGGGATCATCTTGCATTGCATGAAGATAAGTCAGCACTGCAGAGATGTTACCATCTGATGCATAAGTAGTGGTCCATCCTGGGTGCTGACTTGGAAGAGCTAGCGTGTCCTCACTGGAAACTGATCCATGGCAAACCTAAAAACCCCTCCACACAGGAGAGGGGGGCAGAGCTGAAAAAGAGAGAGGGCAGATCAACTGGTCTAAAATAGGTCTATTTAAAGGCTAGGCGTATAAATGAGTTTTAGGACGGGACTTAAATGTTTCTAATTTAGTTTAGCCATTTTTGTGCCTGAAAATGTTAATTAAGGCTAATATATTGTAGAATGTTTAGAATTGTACTTTTTTTTAATTAAAAAACGACAGCACGCTAAAAGAAGCATTTTTATTATTTTATTTTGTGCATTATATTATGCACAAAATGCAGCCACTGTGCTGACTGTTGTTTTGACTGAAAATACTCACTCCCAGACTCAACTCTTAAAAGATTGACAAAAAACATTTGTTGCCAACTGAAATCAAAAGGTTCCAAGAATCTTTCTTGCAATGTTGCCTCTGGAGGCAGAAATTGGTATTGCAAGAGCGGCCAAACATCCAACATGGAACGTACACTTGATTAAAAATTCATGTCATGGCTTGACTTTTGACAGGCACCACATGTCTGGTGGCCCTGCTGTCCGACAGAGAGCTGACAGTGGCCAACGTTGGCGACTCACGCGGCGTGCTGTGCGACAAAGACGGAAACGCCATTGCGCTATCGCACGACCACAAACCATACCAGCTCAAAGAGCGCAAGAGGATCAAGAGAGCAGGTAGATAAAAACTATTGTAATGGTCATTGTGATGACTGGACTCTGACCTGTTCTTCATCTCGTCCATGCAGGAGGCTTCATCAGTTTTAACGGATCCTGGAGAGTGCAGGGAATCCTGGCAATGTCCCGCTCTCTAGGGGACTATCCCCTTAAGCACCTCAACGTGGTCATCCCCGATCCAGACATGATGACCTTCGACCTGGACAAACTTCAGCCGGAGTTTATGATCTTGGCGTCGGACGGCCTGTGGGACGCCTTCAGTAACGAAGAGGCGGTGCGGTTTGTCCGCGAGCGCCTGGACGAGCCTCATTTCGGTGCCAAGAGCATCGTCCTGCAGTCCTTCTACCGCGGTTGCCCCGACAACATCACGGTCATGGTAGTCAAGTTCAAAAGCGGGGCGGGAGGGAGTAGCAAGGCCGGGGACTAGGGTCAAGTCCACTGGGACAGGATAAAACTAACAGTAAAACTTGACAAACAAACCTAATTACGTTTGTCTCTTATATTCAAGACATCGCCTAAAACAAAGTACCCAACCAGTGGGGACGGCGTGGCGCGGTTGGCAGAGTGGCTGTGCCAGCAACCTGAGGGTTCCTGGTTTGCTCCCCACCTAACAACTTCATCATGTTTGTTGTGTCCTTAAGCAAAACACATCACCCTAGCTCCTGATGGGTTTGCAGTTAGGGCCTTGCATGGCAGCTCCCTCCATCAGTGTGTGAATGAATGTGGAAATAGTGTCAAAGCGCTTTGAGTACCTTGAAGGTAGAAAAGCGCTATACTAGTATAACTCATTATGTTAGACGGTCATTTATGAACGTTGCAGCTACAATTGTCACATTTTCTTTTTGCTGTTATGCAGGAAGCAAAAGGAAACGTCTTAAAAAAAACAACAACTGCTGGCTGCGTTTAAACGTTCCAATTCCCCAAATTTGCTCAAATGGTGACCTTCCCTCTAGTTGGTCAAGTGCCACGGCACAATCTTACCATAATGAACAAGAATGCGCCACACCTCAAAAAAATTCCTCCTTCTTTTCCCTATTAGGATAGGATCGCTGTAGACAACTTTGACAGAAGCTAACACCACCTGTAGAGAGGACATGGTCTCTGTAAAGCTAAAGTTACATGGGCGATTAAAGACAAAGTGCTGATGTATGCATTTTGTGACAGAAATTACATTAAAAAAAGCGTCTCCAGTGAATGACAATAAAATGTTTTGTAATACACCACATAAGGTTCATAATCTACCTGTAAGTCAGCCATTTGTGCTATTGCTGTCATGCATGTGCCCTGCAGAGGAAGCTGGCTCTCAGGATATTTCCCATTAAAAAAGACAGCAGTTCAAATAAACCCTGTCTCCTGATAGATGTTTCATATTCCAATAAACGCCCCTTTGGCCACTACATGAGAAATATGATAGGATGATCAGGACCTTATACAACAATTATACAAATGCATAGTTCAGGGGTGTATTACATACATGTACATATACATGTGTAATATATATATATATATATATATATATATATATATATATATATATACATACACACACACAGATTTAAACACAATTTTGATAATTGTTTTGTGCACACCTTTCTTTGCGTTTGGCTTGAGAGCAGCAGTTTCTTTAGCAAAAGGCATCTTTGAAGACTTTCTACAGACAGTCGTGGCGATGCTGGAGTTTCAGGTAGCTGCTAAAGTTTGAAGTTTTGACGTGTGATGTTTCTTCCCTTCCTCGTGGAATGGTGTGAATAGGAAAAATGACTTCCTCTGAAACACTATCAAGGCCATGTTTGTTTACAGTGACCTCGGTGAAAGTGTACAACATCAGAAAATGAAAACACACTGACATTACAGTAAGGCTAATGCGTCATTGGAGCATTTTCACCCCTAAATCAGTTATTGGAGCTTATTTTTTTTATGTTTTCACATTAATCAGTATGGTGTCAAAATTCTCTTTACAGCTCAATCATTAGCCGTCTGATATTCATCATGCATCCTTAATAACACAAAGCTAGCATGCAGGTAATTGTTATTCTCTCTCTCTCTCTCTCTCTCTCTCTCTCTCTCTCTCTCTCTCTCTCTCTCTCTCTCTCTCTCTCTCTCTCTCTCTCTCTCTCTCTCTCTCTCTCTCTCTCTCTCTCTCCTCTCTCTCTCTCTCTCTCTCTCTCTCTCTCTCTCTCTCTCTCTCTCTCTCTCTCTCTCTATATATATATATATATATATATATATATATATATATATATATATATATATATATATATACATATATACAGGCTCTGAAAATGAAATATGGCAGTGTCCCCAACATTCTTTTATTGTCCACTGTGGGAAAGGTTTAGACACCCCTGACATAGTTTATATACCAACATTACAACCCGTGACTTCTCAGTGAAACAAGACCTTAATATTTCACATTTATGCCCTGAAGTACATTGTGTGGCTGCCATGATGACAGACCCCAGTGGGAGAGTACACAAGTAACATGAGACGCTCCTGAAGTTAATAAAAGACTGTGACTATGCTGAAAGTAAACCATGACTCATTACTGTTTGAATTGAAGTGTTCTCACTGGGATTTAGTAGGACATAGTTTGAAAACTTAAGGCCATACAATAACTTTATTTTTCATTCATATCCTACTAACTTCCATTGAAACTGGCTCTTTTGTGAAAGAAGCCAAAGCATTGTTTGTTTTTGTTCCAAACTTTACCTTATATGCCTTATTTATTACATTGTTTTTATTTGGTGGTCGAGCAGATTGCCAAGTCTGTGTACTGTACAGTCATATTTCTTGTTCTTTTGTTTTTACAATAAAATACATACTTATCACTTCATTTTGAGAGAACCCATCATTCGGTTTAAAAAAAAAACAACAGGACTATCATGAAAGCTTTATTTATAGGTAGGGGGCATTTACCTAAAACTTTTACCTTTAATGAAGATTTCTGGATGCATCATAAAGTGAAAAGAAAAACAAAGACTTCTTTAACTGTGTGGTGATAAACACACAGTTACAGCAACAGAACCAATGTTGGAATGGAACAGACTGCTCACCCAGCATTGACCATTCATAATGAGAATTCAAAGGTACAGGCATGTGATTTTTCCTTCTATAGTCGGAAACACGTCTTTATCTCTGCAAAAATCTAAAAAAAAATATTTGCCGTTTTTCCTTTGTTTTTTCCGACCTACAATGTATGTTCAAATCTTGATCCGTCTCGTCTCTTTGCCATACCTGCCAACAACTAAGTTTTTTACATAATAAGTAAGGTTTTTGATCATCCTGTGGTAAAAACTATGGTTTTCTATTAAAAATTACAAAGTTAAAAATGGAAGCTAGGTTGTGAAACAACTCCACGGGCAGGGGACACACTGTTCGGGAAACATCTATGGTGATTGGTTGGTTTAGGTATACTGTAAGAAAACCCATGATTGGTTGGTTGGTTACTATGATGAGTCACCCTTATTTGGCCCCCCTACCAGGGCACCACCCTGGACCGGTTTGGGGACCTGTTGCCCCCAGATCCCTGGCTTATATTCAGTCTTTTTCATTAAGTTCAAATCACATGCCCGAAATTCAGCTGCCGCCATCTTGTGGAGTTGATAAGAACTATGTCATGGGGTTGCACGCACGCAGACACACACACGTCGACAATTCGTACTGACTTGGCCTCAGATTTGTTTTTATTTTGTAGACTATACCCACCCCCGAGCTTAAGCGTGTACAGTAATAAGCATTCTTCGTCCAACCTTGCTTCTCCATATACAGGCTCAGATTGATGTACAGTAGAAGTAGAGAACAGCTTCTGGAGTATTGAATGGAGTTTATAGAACAGCTTTAACAGTGCTGACTGTTTGCCTAACCATAGACAACGTCAGCAAGGTAACCTAACACCTAGTACAAGTGACTGCTTGTACCAGGTGGACGGACTCAGAATAGTCCGGACGAGACCAAAACCAGAGACCGCTTTCAACATTCAAGTGTCTGGTGACCATAAAAGCAACAGCGTCACGCTAATGCTTGCCGGGAACACTTCAGTGCAATCTTTTCTGGAAGTGATCCTTCATAAGTGAGTCAAAGACACCACCTTTAAAAGAAGGCAGCCAAATCTAACAGGGCTGAAACAGCTTTTTTGAGTCTTTGGACAAGTTGGGATTCATCAATTATGGGTCAGCAAGGTTCTAAATCCCCGGCAGACGCTCGAGTGATTTTCCAGCATTTTGGCACGGTGGATTTGTCGTCCTCTTTTTCTCAGGGCCATGTCGTCTGCATCCAGAGGGCCGTCGCCCGAAAGCCGGCACAGAGACCGGGGGGCTGCCGCCGGGACACCACAGAGGGGCTGGTGTATGTCATGGACAACCCCACAGGTGGCGTGTGGGTGAAGCCCAAAGAGATACGGACCAGAACTTGATGCACGAATGGCAGCAGAAATTGAATCAAGCGAAGATAAACACAATTTGTGTTTCCTTCGGATTTGGCATCAATAAGTGCGTCAAGCTGCGTCCTTTTACAGATCCAAGATTGGCTGGATGACATTTATTGATTTTGTTATGTGAAACATTGACATGGTCATTGTTCACCAAGGAGAACATGAAGCCTGAGTGGGAAGCGGAGAGGAGCTCAGTTTTGGAAAACATCCGCTTGTTTAAGCCACTATGGAGCTTATTGTTGAATGGTTGTTTACACTGAAGCCAGCTATACTGTGTTCAGGTAAACACCTTCATGTTTATTTCTTTATCTTTGTTGGCACATTTACTTTGAAGTTCATCTGGATGTGGACTGTACGGATGGTGTCAGTAACAAGTTGTTCAGAAAGTCTTCAGAGGGTCAAAGTTGCTTAATTGCAGAATGTTTAAGAAACTGGAATATACTTGGTTTGAAAATGGTCAAAGTTATTGAACATTTCCAATAGGATTATTTTCCCCCTCAAGTTGAATAAAACTGTGAAGTGTTCTTTTTTTAAGGATGTGGACACT